>NC_089594.1:5168314-5306163 GCF_019320115.1 Miscanthus floridulus
TGTTGTTGATGTTGAGCTTGAGCTTTCTTCTCTTAATTTGCCAAGTACCCAATACCACTTCTATCCTGTCTTCATCATGGTGTTCATGAGTAGCTCACTTTAGAGATATTGGCCTCTTGTGAACTTGCTCAAAACTGGTCTTGAGATGCTTCTTTCTCCAACTTGAGCTTCTTGTTTTCTTCTCTAAGTTCATCATGATTTTTCTCCATCTTGAGTCTCTTGTTCTCTTCTTTAAGCATCTCATTCTCCATAGCCATATCATAATCATTGTCAAGATTCTCTATCACAATTGTTTTGGTGGTTGATAGCTTTTCAAGATCTTTCTTGAGCTTTTCATTCTCACTCTTGAGCTTGACATAATCATCATAGTTGTTGGACTCAACCACCTTCTTGCCTTTGCTACTAGAACCTTGCTCAATGCTCTCAACAATCAAGTCATCACATGATGTAGCTATATCAATCTTAACAACATTGTTAGTAGCATCATGTGGCTCATTGGATAATAACTCATGAGAAAGAATCAAGATTGTCATGATTAATCTTGAGATTGGTGTACTCTTCTTTTAGCAAATTTTAACTAGTGGTAGCTCATTATGTATCCCCTCAAGTTTATCATGTTTTTCTCTAAGCTCCTTTTTAGAGGTTTTGAGCTCCTTGAGTTTGGATGACATAATTTTATTTTCTTCTCTAAGCTCAACACTAGCTTTTTCGGCTATGTCATACTTTGCTAAGAGTGAGTCCTTCTCAAGTTCTAGCTTTTCATTTTTAGCTCTTGTCTTTCTAATGATTTTAGTGTATTAGTTTAGCAACTTGACAAGATCATCATAAGAAGGTGATTCAAATTCTTCATCACTATCACTACCACTTTCATCATTGCTAGCTTTATCATCATCATCATTTTGTATGTTTCGTTCACCCTTGGCCATAAGGCATAGGTGTATAGAGGATGATGGCGGCGGTGTCGGTGAAAATAGTGAAGAATCAATCACAAGAGCGGCCACCTTCTCCTTCTCATTCTCACTTTCATCATCGGATGAGCCACTCGATGATTCAATGTCCGTGAGCCAATCACCAACATTGTATGCCTTGCCATTCTTCTTCTTCTTGTGAAATTCCTTCTTCTTGCCATCTTTCTTTTGTATGGCTTATTCTTCTTCTTCTCATCATCATCTTCATCACTTGAGTCATCTTTCTTGCCCTTGTACTTCTTCTTGTACTTGTCTTTCTTAGGTTTGGGGCATTGATGAGCAAGATAACCAAGTTCTCCACAATTGTAGCAATCCATTTCGGAGATAGGCTTCCTTCTACTACTAGTGAAGAAGTTCTTATTCTTGCCATCAAACTTGACACCATTCTTGTTTAGCTTCTTAATTATCTTGGCGGTTCTTCTCGCCATGAGAGCAAGACTTGCATCATCAATCTCATCATCACTTGAGCTATCATGATCAACTCTTGCTTTGCCCCTCTTCTCTTGGCTAGCCTTGAATGCCAAATCATTCTTCTTGGTGGAAGAAGAGCCATCTTGTGGAGTGATGTGCATGTACATCTCATGTGCATTGGTCTTCCCCAATATTTGAGTTGGTGTACCGGTGGAAAGATCACCTTGATGAAGCACCATCACAATATGTCCATACTTGTCAATGGGGAGGACACTCAAGATCTTTCTCACAACATTGGATGGTTGCATTTGTGTGAGTCCAAGCCCATTGACTTCCTTTATAAGAACATTCAAGCGTGAATACATCTCGTTGGCACTTTCTCTAGGAAGCATCTCAAATGAATTAAGCTTTTTCATCACAAGGTGATAGCGTTCCTCACGCTCACTCTTGGTTCTCTCATGGAGCGCACAAATATCCAACCATAGTGCATGGGCGTCTTTGTGGTTCCGCACATGATTAAATACATCCTTGCAAAGGCCTCTAAAGAGGGTGTTTCTAGCCTTTGCATTCCACTTCTCGTAGTTAACCTCATCACCTTGAAGGTTGGCGGGATCCTTAGGTTTTGGGAAGCCTTGTGAGGCGGCTCTAAGAACTCCAACATCTAAAGCCTCTAGGTATGCCTCCATGCGAATTTTCCAATAAGGAAAATCATCTCCCTCAAAGATAGGAGGGGGTCTATCCCCGTGAGACACCTTACTCTAGGCGGTTAAGCCTAATTTAGGTAGCATGAGGCTCCGATACCAATTGAAAGGATCAAGATGCCCAAGAGGGGGGTGAATTGGGCTAATTCTAATTTTTACAATAATTAAGCCCTACACTTAGCCCATTTCATCCCTTGTGCTTATAATGTGTTTCTATTGTTCTACCGCACAAAAGTGTTGCACCCTAGGTTCCAATCCTACTCTAGCATAGCAATTCTAGAAATGTAAAGGCATGAAATGAATTGCACAAATATAAATGCTCAAAGTAAAGAGAGGGAAAGGAACACGGCGATGTTTTCCCGATGTATCGGAGAGTCGCCACTCCCCACTAGTCCTCATTGGAGCATCCAGCGCAAGGGTGTAGCTCCCCCTTGATCCGCGCAAGGATCAAGTGCTCTATACGGGCTGATTCTTTGACACTCCAGTCGCGATGAATCGCCCACAACCGCTCACAACATGACTTGGGTCATCCATAAGCTCCATCAGGATGATCACCAAGCTCCCAATCACCACCGAGTCGTCTAGGTGATGGCGATCACCAAGAGTAACAAGCACAAACTCTCACTTGACTAAGACAAGCCTAATGAGATAGGTGGATGCACACTTGCTACTCCCTATGCACTAATGAGGTCCTTAGTCTTGGATTATCAAATCTCAATTACCCCACTAGGCTCTTGCTCTCCCTTGCACTCCAAATGTGTTTCTCAGCTGAACAAATGGGCAAGAGACCTCCCATGGAACGAGTGAGATAAGTATTTATACCCCCTCATTCAAAGCATAACGGTTGGAGGCCAACTCATAAGTTCGGGGTGACCGGACAGGCCGGTCTGGGTGACCGAACGCTCCGATCAGTAGTACACGTCACTTGTGTCAGAGAGAGCCGTTAGCTCTGACCAGGACTCTGACCTGCGTCCGGTCAGCACCCACCAGGACGTGTTCTGGTCAGCAAAATGCCCCTCTAGGATGCTCTCTGATGTTGATTCGGACGCAGGCACCCTAGCGTCCGATCATGTACTATCAGCGTCCGGTTCAGTACATGACTGTAGCTGACTGATCAAATGAAATGACCGGACTCTTCAAGCTGACGTCCGGTCACAACCAAACCGACGTCCGGTCAGTCATTTGACCCTCCATTCACTTCCAATTCAAAATCCTTCGTGAATGAAGTTGACTTCTATCGATCTTAGGGCTATTCCTGAGCTACCTAGTGCTAAGTTTGACACGTGTGCACCACACCTAATCCATTAGACTCACCTAGGTCAAGCTACTAGTCCATACCCCCCTTAATAGTATGGCTAAAGGAAAAACAAAGTCCTAAACTACTCTAAGTGTCTCTCCAACGCTAAACGTCACTTAGAACTAGTCCCTCTGGACTCTGACCTGCGTCCGGTCAGCACGCACCGGATGCATCCGGTCAGCAAAATGCCCCTCTAGATGCTCTCTGATGTTGATCGGACGCAGGCACCCTAGCGTCCGATCATGTACTATTCAGCGTCCAGTCAGTATATGACTATAGCTGCTGATCAAATGAACTGACCGAACTCTTCAAGCTACGTCTGGTCACAACCAAACTAGTGTTCGATCAGTCATTTGACCCTCCATTCACTTCCAATTCAAAATCCTTTGTGAATGAAGTTGACTTCTATCGATCTTAGGGCTATTCCTGAGCTACCTAGTGTTAAGTTTGACATATGTGCACCACACCAAATCCATTAGACTCACCTAGGTCAAGCTACTAGTCCATACCCCTCTTAATAGTATGGCCAAAGGAAAAACAAAGTCCTAAACTACTCTAAGTGTCTCTCCAACGCCAAACGACACTTAGAACTAGTCCGTCCTTAACCTTGTCGTTCATCATTTGAAAACTGAAATGATTTCCATCGATAGGGACATGACAACCATGATTGCCCAATTAATTTCCATTAACATGACCTAACTCAAATTGCCTCTATAAAACACACGTTAGTCATAGTAATCTCATGTCATCATTAATCACCGAAACCCAACTAGGGGCCTAGATGCTTTCAGCCCCCACAAGTCACGCAATTTTTCACGCAAAGTACACGCGCAAGCAGATGCGCTCGACCTCAGGCCTTGCTTGTAGCTGCGCTGACCACTCCAGCCCCAAAGTCACTCGTGACTAAAGGCTAAGTACAATCATTTGGTATTCACTTTGCTAGATTTTCAAATGAGTTTGTGACACCCTAAATGAATTCAAATGAAAAATGTTACAACTAGAAAGTTATAGATATTGTTGAGTACTACAACTTTGGTGTTAATCGTTTCTTCATGCAAGATCTTTTGAAAAATTGGATTCAAAATGTGAGAAATTCCAACAGAATTTTACTTAGATATAAATGATTTCAAATAAAAAAGTATTCAACTACAAAGTTGTATAGCTCTTCGAGATCTATAATTTTGGTTTTTGTCATTTCTCTATCGGAGCTTGTTTCCAAATTTCAACTTCAAAATGTGAGCATTTAAAACTGAGTTTTGGGATCATAGATTATTTCAAATGAAAAAGTTATCAACTGTAATATTTTAGATTTTCTTGAGATCTATAACTTTATTTTTGATCATTTCTCCACCTGAGATCATTTGAAAAAAAATTAAAAAAAAGTGAATTCAAAATAGAACTTCAAACATAATTTTCTGGATATAAATGATTTCAAATGAAAAAGTTGTCAAATACAAAGTTGTAAATCTCTTCTGGATGTACAACTTAAGTTTGTCTTCTTCCAACTTCATTTAAAAAAGTTATGAATTTTATTGCACCTACTCCCTTAATTCCAAATTATAAGACATTCTCGGTTTTGTACATACATGGTAAAAGTTATGTATCTAAACATAATGTATATCTAAGTGCATAGTAAAAGTCGTGTATTTAGAAAAGCCAGAACGACTTATAATTTGGAATAGAGGGACTATTTTTAGAGACGATTCTAGATCTAGCCACATGTATAAATCGATTTGTAGAGACAGCTCTAGAAATCTATTTTTAGAGACGACTGGATCTATAGCCGCCTCTAAAGGTAGAAGCATTTTTAGAGGCAGCTGAAAATACTAGCTGCTTTGAAAAACTGATTTCTAAAGGCGGCTCATTTTAGAAACTATTTTTAGAGAGAAATTTTGATTAAGTCGTCTCTAAAAAAGAGCTTTGCCGCTAAAAATGTCTTTTTTTAGTGATACAGAAAATTCAACATCTTAAATGTCTTGGCGTTAGACTGCGACAAATGTTTGTACCATTGCATTAACTGTAGAGGGTACTTTAGGATCTAGAATCCATTTTTAGATAAAATATAAATTATTTGTTGTTTGCATAAAATATATACTATAAGCATTAAACTTTTAACTTAACACACAATATACCCGCAAAAAAAAACTTATAACACAATAAATTGCAATAACTAGGGCATGGCCAAGTCGCTAACGCTGTGTACAGCCGAACCATCTTTTGCGAGAAATATTGATGCACTAATAATCATTCTCATCAGCAGCAGGGTGGATCAATTATATTAACAGCTGATTCATTACATAAAGTAGCATATCATTTACTCTTATTTATCAACCAAATTAACTTTTAAAAAACAGCCACTTGGCTAACCATTTGATCAGGGGCCCAAGCCCAGTTAATCATAACCCAAAATCAATAACAAACCATCCTGTACTTGTTACTTCATTTCAGCTCACCAATTCGTAACACATGAATATATAGACGATCATCGCGTGCCCGTGCTGCCACAGATGGAGCCTCGCCTAGAGCATGAACGGGACAGCACGCGAGGTCATGAAACAATCAAAGATGAGAGGGTTTCACAATGCTTACCTGGATTTTGTGTTTTTTTTTATAAGACTGCTTACATGGATTGTGCACCAGCTTCAAAAGATGACATCTATATTTCAGTAATACATACGCAGCACAGAGAAGGTTTACTTACTTTGCTATCAAGCAAATCAACGAATAACTGTATCATTGACACACAAACCAAACCAGCAACAGCTAATTCAAATCACTTACTGTATCTAATGACAATCGACACAAGCACACTACACTAGTAAACTATCAACACACAATGGGTTTTACTTACAACAAAACTAGCTACAAGCTACGTACAAGGAGAACCAACAGTCCAACACGCACTAGAGTTACACGCAATCGTATATTCACTTACGCCTGTATTGTCAGCAGTCTAATGCTGGTGCTCACTTCATGTTGCAGCAACTGCACGGTCCTATTTGTATGATAGAGGGCCAGATCTCGACACTGCGAATCTCTGAAGCGAGCCAGCACCATGGCTGCTCCCGGAGCTTGAGCCCTCGACAAACTTCACCTTCCCTGCTCGCACTGAAGTCGAGAGGTCCGGAGCGTCTCATGCTCCGCAGCTGTCCAGTCCCCCTATCCGCATCGTAGCCATCATCGTGCTGGGACCCCGACGAGCTGTAGTAGCTTGGCTCGAAGGTGTGAGACCTGGGAGTTGTCTCCGGTCGATTTTGCCTTGTGGACTGGGGACGCGTGCGCTAGAGAGATCAGAGGTGACTGCCTTGGGGATTGCTCCATCAGTTCCGAGGCCATCAGTGAGGCTCCGTATAGCTGGTGGTATATTGAGCGCAGGATGGTGTATGGTATGTGAACTTCTAAGGTGCTCCTTGGGAGGTAGGGGGACAGCTCGCAGAGTTGATCCAGGAATATCAGCTTTGGAACGATGTGTGGCCTGCATTTAGTGTCATGTAAAAGCCAGCAAACAAGCTATAAAACCTTGCCAACCAAAATCCAAAAATTGCAGTGTGCACCAGGTCAATCCAGTACCTGCTAGTGTCGTTCCATGAATCCAGGACGATCCCTGCAGACAATTTGACGTAGATCTGCATAGAAGATCTAATATTCGCTTCTGCTGAGACACGGCTTGGTAACTCAGCCTCTTGCAGCTCATCTGTATGCCCATTTGAAAGAGAATTTATTCGCAGCTCCCTTTCGACCCTAGTGTATTCGCTTCCCCCAACCACAGCACTTACACACCTGCACAAATACAAGAGATGGATTCGATTCGGTCACCTGTACCTTATTCCTAATAGTATCCTTTTTATCCATCAACTGTCTAATAGAAACTTTCAAATAAAAGTATCTATAATGTAGAATGTGAACACTAGGAGGATTTTAGGAAATCAATAGTCAATATAATAGTGAGAGGCTAGTCTCATGAGAATAGCTACAATCAAAGGTAAGAGGCTTTGTCTATCATGGATACCGATGACTAACAAATGTTGACATCAAACATAGACTTGCACCAGTCAAACATTATTATAGGAAACAAGTCCTTACCTTGCTAGGCAGTGCAAATTGTTATTGAATCCACCTATACTGACATCATAAACAGCACCATTCCAAATGTTGGACACCATAAATGCAGCACAAAGGTATGGAAGTAGGATCCAAGAATTATCATTAGCTGCACCAGCTTCTGCCAGAATTGAGTGTACCCACTCAGCATCATGTTTGTCACCAACACCAACACTGCTTGCAACCTTTCTCAATCTAATTATCTCATTTTTATCAGGTACCTCGTCTGGCAACTGCAAGGCTAATCCTTTGAGCAGAGAATATATGAGAGGTACTTTCTCTTCAAGGACTGCTCCAACAGCCTCAACCAACAGTCGACGGAAAGTTATTGCCTGCCCTGCTTGAATACAGAGGTCAGCCAATGTTTCAAGATCAATAATTTGCTTCAGATTTCGCATCCCTTTCAATCCTATCGCCAGAATTTACACTTCCAGCTAGGCCCTCTAGGGCATCATGATTTGACCTCAACTGCTGAATCAATACAATTTAAAAGCGCAGATGTATGCTCCCTTAGCATCTTATCCATTTTATCTATTCCATAGCCACCAAAAAGACGAACAAGTGATTTAAGTTCTCTTTTATCTGTAAATGCTTCAGCTAAACATCCACCACCAATAGGTTGTGAGCTCCTGAAGCAATTTTGGATTGCATCAAAAGCAACTCCAATGCGAGAAGCATCCTTTACTACATTCTCAATATACCAATTGCATATCGTCTCGAACAGCAGATCCCCCTCCTTGTGTCCCCACTGGAGTCTCAAACATTTGCAGATTAGGAAATGGACCAGTATAACTCTCTGCTAGCAGCACTTCACGTATGCCTTCAGTAAGGTCCATACTTAATATGCTGCTCTGCTAGATGGATGATGCCCAGATGTCTTCTTAGAAGAGATTCTATGATTGATGGTCGCTGAATGCAGTTCTCAGTTCTAATCATACTATGAAATCTTCTCCTGAAATTTCCTACGATGCAGTCTCTCATGTACTGTGAAATTAACAGAATCTAGTTAAGTCAAACAACTCAATGTAATTGTCTTGATTCCAATAAAAGCTTCCTTTATCTAAAAAAGTGTAAGTCAAACAAGGATATGCATGCCAGTTTAAGGAATAAACAACATAAGCAGTAATTTCCTTTAGAAAATACAAAATTCCTTGCATCGTTCTTTTTAGATCCCTGTTGTCATAAGATTATTACCTTAACATGAAAAATAAGGATATTATCCACCAGTTTAATAGCCATGAACCACCAATCATCTTATTATGGCATATTATTTGTTATCCTAAAAACCTAACATGTTGTAAGGTTCCCAAACATGCATATTTACTTCCTCTCAGTGAACATAAATTGTACATACCTCACGTAGAACAAAAACATGGTTGAGAACACAAATAGGCTCCATGTCATTTAGAACAGAACACAAACTTGTCAGCCTTTGCATAGCAGCTTCCAGCCTGTTTTTGAGGCATAAATAATTATACTGAAGTCAATAGAATGATGGAAATATTTAAAGTGGTGTGAAGTAACAAATTGACTGACATCTTAATTGATGAACTATTATCAGGATAGCTCTCATGTCCTGGAGTTAACAAGCTTGAAACACCTTTTGCTCTTGTTGTGCTATTTAAGCGAAGAGCTGCTTGCTCTGGGGAAAGCTGGCAAGATTTTAGAAGTGAGACTTCAAAGATATAACCTATGAGCCAAAAAATCATAAATATAAACTCAGAAGTTATCTACCTGCATCTCTAATGAGCCAAATCCACCTTCTGAATCTAGAATATTTATCAAACCTTCCAATCCACCCATGATAGACTCAATAAGGGACTCCACATAAGAGATAGAATCTCTGCCAATTTTGTTAACCTACATTGCAAACAAAGAAAGATTCACTAATTAATATGCCAAACACGGAAGAGAAGTGCAACCCTGTAGAGGAGGAATCTCAGTAACAGATTGGGGACATATTGTTATGTCATAATAAGAGTTGGAGCATATAGGATTATTATGTCAATGGCAGTTCAAAGCCTTCACATCCCAAGGCATAGGCGGCTGGCTTGCTTCTTGCTCAACAGATCAAGCATAGCAAATGTCCATCTTGCCAAGCAAAAATTAATAGTATATGTGTCGCCTTATAATATATTACTAATCCTCAAAGCCAGCCATGTTGCAGAGCACATCTTCAGGATGCTGTAAGCATCAAAATAATGCTCAAACTGAAATCATATAGATGAATTCAAATATACACCTCTTCAGGAATAATTGCAGAAGCACATTCTGGAAAACTGCAAGCTGCTCCAAGCCAAGCACAACAATGCTGTGGACGACCTTCTGGGCCAAACATTGTATTTCTGAAGACCTGTGGGTCCCAGCAAAAAAAAGGGACTTATAATCAGCATAAAGTCTTACTAGAGAAGATTTAAAGGACTATGCGAATCACACAGCAATAGAAACTTACTGTGGTAAGATGCTGATGATAAAAGTAGAGTTTTTTAAGGCTTCCATGTTTGGAGAGTTGGCTCTCAAGTTCATCCACACATCTGCAGAGCATGTTAACTCTAGTGAGGTTCAAATGATTCTTAAAGAATTTTGATTCAAATTCAAGTATTTGAGTTCTTGCCAAAAGCACAATAACAGAGAACAAGAACTATACAGATGCATGCACAATAAGCAACTACTTTAGTTATTCTACTTTACCAGCTATATTTGTAGTAGTGTAAAATATAGGGATAAGGGACATGCACTTAAATGGCATGAAGATGGTATAAAACAAAGTGTAATTTTAGGAGCATGAAATAGGATTATTTATTTATGTTGGGCCAATTATGCCCGTACCTCTTTGCCTTGGTAATGGATGAAGTTACCAGGAACATACAAGGGGATATCCCTTGGTGTATGTTGTTCGCTGATGATATAGTGTTAGTGGACGAAAGCCAAAAAAAAAAGGGCGTACCCAGTGCAGAGAGCTCCCGCTCTGTGCGGGGTCTGGGGAAGGATGTCAGTGGCAAGCCCTACCCTCGCCTGTGCATTGCGAGGAGACCGCGACTCGAACCCGGGACCTTCCGGTCACAGGCGTGAGTAAATAGGAAACTAGAGTTATGGCGGCAGACCCTTGAGTCTAAAGGTTTTAGATTGAGCAGAACTAAAACCGAATACATGAGATGCGACTTTGGCGGAGTTGCACAAGAAGAGGGAGATGTGAGTTTGGAAGTAGTGCCTAAGATGGATACCTTTCGGTATCTGGGATCGATGCTACAGAGGGATGGAGATATTGATGCGGACGTTAGCCATACAATCAAAGCAGGGTGGATCAAGTGGCGACAAGCTCCTGGAGGGTACTACAAAAGCTAAGAGGCAAGTTTTATAGAACGGCGATTAGACCGGCTATGTTGTATGGAGCAGAATGTTGGCTTACAAAGATTCGACATGTTAACAACTGAGTGTTGCAGAAATGCGTATGTTGCGATGGATTTGTGGTCTCACAAGAATGGACCGAGTTCGGAACGATGATATACGTGATCGCGTAGGGGTAGCACCAATTGAAGAAAAGCTTGTCCAACATCGGTTGACGTGGTTTGGCCATGTCCAAAGGAGACCTCCAGAGGCACCAGTGCATTGTGGAGTCCTAAGCCAAGCTAATAATATGAGGAGAGGTAGAGGAAGACCGAAATTGACATGGGGGGAGGCAATAAAAAGAAATTTAAAAGCTTAGGATATACCTAGAGATCTATGCTTGAATAGGAGTGCTTGAAAAGCAGCTATTGAAGTGCCTGAACCGTGACTTGGGACTCTTGGTGGGTTTCAACTCTAGCCTACCCCAACTTGCTTGGGACTGAAAGGCTATGTTGTTGTTGTTGTTATGTTGGGCCAATTATGCAAAGCACCTTACAGAAGGTGGAGTTAACTCAATACCACATTAACCACAGCAAAGACGCATAATGGGAAATTACCATCCCATGCTTGGGCCTGGGGCCACATGCCATTGACACATAGGATAGCATTTTCCAAATCATGACCCTTTCAGAAAAATATTGGCTGGCAAAAAAAGATAAAAATCTAGCTAACACAAATTAAAGCAGATCTTTCCAATCACCTTGACCAATTATATGCAGCATTGCCTTCTGACACTAAACCTTCCTTCCCAGTAGACACAGTAGCCTTCTCCAAGTGCTTAATGTTTATCGAGGATCGTGAAGACGTGACTATCATCAAAATGGAGAGCCAGTGCTTACGCAGATCCTGCAGCATCAATATCAGGTTTGAAAAGTTCAAAAGGTAAACTTAAATGGAAGACTAAGCATATAGAATTAGATACACAGTTGGTGACATACTTTTCGCTGGTTAATGCAACCAGCAATGTAAAAGAAAACCAAAACCAAGGTGTGAAGCTTTCAAGTTTCAACAAGCAATAGAATATGGTGTTCAACCTTCAACGTGATTAAAAATCATAAAATTGTCAACACATAGAAAAGAGTAAGGTAGCATTCAATAGAGCACAATTCACAGATAATGAGTTCGAGGAGAAGCAAAGTGAGCACTTTTTATCAACAAAAAATAGCTCTGGTGGTAAAGCAAATATATTCTCATCAGTATCTAGAAGTTAGTTTTTGAACAACACCATTGAAAAGTATTCAAAAACTACCTTACAATCCAGAATCTTGATAAATATTAGAACTGTAGTTATCTACATGTAGACTTAAAACATGTGCTACTGCTCAAATGAAACAGTTTTGAGAGGGAAAGCGTGAGTGCTGGAAATTATGCATAACAAACTTGAACTGAAATTGTATAATGTTGTGTGGACCAACAAGAAAACCTTTGCATCAATCTACCTATTACTGGGCATAGAAAATCGTATTGACAACAAGAGTGCAGAAGTTGTAGGAAAATTAGGTATATCATCATAGGTCATTGAGTAAATCTGTATATGATATTAGGTTGTTAACTTACAGTCAAGTCAGCGGTAATGGCAGGAACACTTTCCCCCTGAGGTTTTGGAATGTTCTCCAGACAATGGAGGACTTGCTGAAAAAGGCCCTTCAGTGTTGCATCTAGGTCAAGAGCAACCATTCCTGGAGTACCAAGCAAGAACCGTATTCTTCCAGCACTGGATGACAAATATGATAATGCATAACCTTTTATTGCTGCAAAGAGGAAAAGGTATCATTTGATAAAAAATGAAAAATTTTCAACACTGCTAGTTTAGGACAAACTTAAGTTTTTTTGTTTGTATAATACTTTATTAGCCCAAAAATAAAGAGATGTGCATCAGTATATAAATTCAGCACTGAAAAATGATAATCTTCTTAAGGCATAAATGAAAATTTTACTTAACTCATATTAATGAATATGATCCTACCAGTTGAATCTAATACGCTATATTCTAAAAAGATAGTGCTTGCAACATGAACTAAGCAAACGTTAACTAGCCCAGAATGGGCATGCCAGCTACAAGCCTACAAACTTGTTCACTTGTTCTGACCTCAACATCATAATAAGGTATTTTACTCACAATGACTGCCCTATAAGGCACAGCTAGGACTAGACAAGGAAAAATATTAAAAGAAACACTCAAATAAGGCAACAGGTTTGGAAGAACCTGCTATGTATTTACGAACCAGGCAACAAAGTTTGCCTATTCCATCTAGTAAGAAACCAATAGTTGGGTCTGTCGCATCCTGAAAGTTCAGTCAACAATTAGTATGGAAGGGAACAACGATTTATTTTTTTATTTTATTTTTTTGAGATGAGGAGAAACCTCTGCTTTTAGAAAGCAATAGAATACTGAAACAACGATTCATTGAATCCAAGGAAAAAATAACATCAGAGTAACTCACAATGTCAACAGTTTTCACTCGAGTAGATTTTGATGCTGCAACCCCCACATGTTGGAAGTACCAAATCACCTCGCATTGAGACAAAGCAAGAGCAGAAAAGACCATCTGCACAATGTACCGGCATTATATGTACATCACTTGTGGAATAACATGATCTTAGGTGTGTCCCTCGATATGAAATCATGAAGATCTTTGAAAGTATATAGAGCCTACTCAAGTCTCATGGAATCTACCAAGGTTATCCTTAGTGCACAGAGAAATATTCTCTGGAAATCCATCAGTAGCTAGTAAATCCAAATTAATCACTTCTGCATTTATTTTCTCTTTCTTGTGAATTACCCTCTATTTTGACTATTAATTAATAATACAAATATATAGCGCAATATACTACTGTTTTCCCCTAAAAAGGATATTATATACAGATAAGTTGCCTTACATAAAAGTTGAATTGTTTACAAGTGTAAATGAAAAAAAGATGTCTAATATGTCCAACACCCCAGAATAACTGGTAGAAATGTATGGTAGGGTACATCTTTTATCATGGTTATCAAGGCGGTAAGGTGAGGCGTGGTGACTGACTACTGCCTTACGCTTAAGCGACTAAAGTGTGAGGCGAGGCGACGCCTTAAGTATTAGAGATATGTATAAGTCTAACTCAAGCATCCTCCTCGGATCTTCTGCGGCGCATCATCGACCGTCTTAGCTCCGAGTTCGCCATGACGGACCTTGGGGCTCTACACCACTTCCTCAGGCATCTCCAGTCACCCAGGTCCTCCGACGGCCTCCACTTGTCCCAGAGACAGTATGCCGTCGTACCTTCTTCAGCGGGCTGGCATGGCTGAGTGTCACCCCACGGAAACACCGGTTGACTCCAAGTCCAAGCTGTCTGCCACCGATGGAGCTCCAGGTTGCTAGCCCTTCAGAATACCTGGAGCCTTGCTAGCGCCTTGCAGTATCTCACGCTGACTCGGCCGGACATTGCCTACGCCGTTCAGCAAGTCTGCCTCTTCATGCACGACCCGCGAGAGCCGCATCTTGCTCTGATCAAGCGCATCCTGCGCTATGTGAAGGGCACCCTCGACGCCAGTCTGCACCTCGGCATTTGCAGCGTCTCATCCATCACGGCATACTCCGACGCTGGCTAGGCTAGATGTCCAGACTCTCGGCGCTCTACATCAGGCTATTGCGTCTTCCTCGGAGACAACCTAGTTTCCTGGTCTTCAAAACGGCAGACCACGGTGTCTCGGTCCAGTGCGGAGGCAGAGTACCGAGCTGTTGCTCACTGCAGTTGTTGAGTGCTGCTGGTTGCGCCAGCTTGCTTGAGGAGCTTCATATCTCGATCCCTTCGGCGACCATTGTCTATTGCGACAATGTCAGCACAATCTACATGACCTGCCAATCTGGTTCATCATCGTCGCACGAAGCATATTGAGATTGACATTCACTTTGTTCGTGAGAAGGTGGCTTTGGGGCAGTTCAGAGTGCTACATGTACCCTCAGCTCATCAGTTTGCGGACATTATGACTAAGGGACTGCCTGTACAGTTGTTCAATGACTTTAGGTCCAGTCTCTGCGTCCAGTTCCCTCCCGTTGTGACTGTGGGTGGGTATTAGAGATATGTATAAGTCTAACTCATGTATATTGTATCTTGGCTATATATATGAGATCCACCCCTCCCTAATGGGAGTGAGGTGTTATCCCAATATTCTACATTAAGAATTTAAGGAAAACTTAAAACAGCAGCTTAGAGCAATAGATGATGAAGAAAAAAGAAAAAGAATAGAAGAGTAAGAAATGGGCTGGCCCAGCCCACCAGGCAGCCCATGCGCCCCTCCCCCCTCCTGGTGTGGCTTCATCTAGAAAGGTTTCCATCTCTCAAACTCCCGATCCCCTCCAGCGCCACCGCTCCACTCACTCTCTCTCGTTCCCCACCACTGCCCAGATGTGCTGCTCTGCTTCCCTCCGCCCCTCTGCTTCCCCTCCCTCACTGCTCAGCGCTCTCAGGATCGACAGGCGCCTCCATTCTTGAGGGGGAAGAGGGCGCGGCCTCCTGTTCCTCTACCGCTCAGTGGTAAGCAGAATCTCCCTCACGCCCTCTCTCTCTCTCTCTCTCTCTCTCTCTCTCTCATGCGCTCTATTTCTCCCGCGCACTCTCTCGATTTTTTCCGCCATTTCTCCATGGATCTCCCGCTTTTTCCTGCCCAGATCACCCGTATGGCGCTTGCCACGAGCAATTTGGCACAATTCGGACGCCAAAGCACCGTTTTTTGGACGCCTCAGCTGTAAGGTGGACACCATACGAATCTAAGGTGAGTTGTCTGCTGTGGGCGTCATGCGTGCAGCACTTTGGCGCTTAAGCGATGCCTTAATAACACTGTCCTTATCATTCAGTTTTTTGTTACCTTATAAATTTATAAACATTTTACTTTTCATCAGAAGCTCAAGCATCATTCAAAGAGACTAATATTGGACAAAACATAAAAATATCAAATGCCAGAATCTAATGCATCAACTTTGAGGTCTCATTTACAACAATCAAGAAAAGGTAATAGATTAGTAGTTAACGAAATGTGATACTTGGCACCGAACCTGAATATTAGGTGCTAGGAGGCTAGGTTGATCTGTGAAAAATAAAACCATCCTTCCAATTTCCTGCTTAAGAAGAATTCTCCTTTCACGATGCATAGCATCACATGACACTAGTGCTTGCTCATGCACTTCCCTGTAGAGAGTTAACACAAAACATTAACAAACATCTGAATTCTGAAGAATGACGCCGAGTAGATAAAATCAAAAAGTCCAATAAAAAAAGCAATGACACCAGAAGGGAAAAATGCTAGGTAAAACAGTTCCCAAGTTATGAAGTTAAAAGTCAAAAGAACCAACCAAGAATAGGCTATCTGAACTTGGCAAATCCAAAAAAGTGAATATGCAGAAAGACTTCAAAAAACAATAATCAAAGTATAAGGTAAATAGCCCAAACTTGTGGAACAACAGAACCCTTCACATTACAAGCTATTTTGGAGCATAGGGAAAAGCATAGATGAAAAGGCTGTGCAGGACATACGTTAACATTCTCTCAACCTGCTTTGCAACATTGTACTCCAGATCAGCTTCCTTTTGCTTAGCTCGGCCAGATTTAGCCATTCTCTTTGATTCTAGAACTTTTGGAAGAACGTAAAGTTGATAATTTTCATGAAGTAAGATGTACTACACAAACAAATGAAAGACCAAATTAGAATAGTGACACCAAAGAATTAATCATGCTACCACATTGTCTTTAATTTTACCTCATCTCTGAACAGAGGAAGTATTAAGTTCTCTTTCAGAACAACCTGAAAGTGACCAAGAAGAAACAAATCAAGGCTAAATCACAAATAACATGCTGGTTGCACTGAGGAATCTAAGTTTGGTGAATCTTTACTAATACTAGTACAGTTTCTTGTAACTGATTCATGAAAGATGCTTTCAACCAAATCGATCTAAAATTAGAAATAAATAAATGCTTTTAAAAAGCCACCATAGCACCAAACCGAGACTTACCAGATACCAACATAAGACTTCTTATGATAAAATGGAGTGAGAAAACAAGATGTATGTGCCACTATGTTGGTGGATGTAAGTGTAAAGTGCTCATTGAAACCATTATATACACTGTAATTATTAACTATTCAGGAAAAGAGGGTACGAAACGAACAAAAAAAGACATAGGGCATACCATGGCAACATCTATACTGGTAACCCTAAGTAGTTCATCAGGACAAACAAGATATCCTAGAAGAACCCACTCACGGTATGATGTGACATTAGCCAAGTCTTGGGCCCTCTGGAAGGAAACAGAATCACGTTAAATCTCTAAATTATAATACACATTTATCATGGTATTGGCAGAATAATGAACAGACATTTATGCTCTCATGATTTATCATCTCTAACAGTTGAAGTACTAACCATTGGGTGGGCGGAATTTGTTAGGATGTCTGGATAACGTGGATGAAATGGACTGAGGAAACCTTCGTTCCTTAACTTCTTTGTATCAGTTGAAAGGAAGATAATTGGGCCAACAGCTTCCAGGACCTGAGGAACAAAACATTACAGTCAAAGCACAACAACAACAACAACAACAAAGCCTTTAAGTCCCAAACAAGTTGGGGTAGGCTAGAGTTGAAACCCAGCAGAAGCAATCAAGGTTCAGGCACGTGAATAGTTGTCTTCCAAGCACTCCTATCTAAGGCTAAGTCTTTGGGTATATTCCATCCTTTCAAGTCTCCTTTTATTGCCTCTACCCAAGTCAACTTCGGTCTTCCTCTGCCTCTCTTCACGTTACTATCCTGGCCTAGGATTCCACTACGCACCGGTGCCTCTGGAGGTCTCTGTTGGACATGTCCAAACCATCTCAACCGGTGTTGGATAAGCTTCTCTTCAATTGGTGCTACCCCTAATCTATCACGTATATCATCGTTCCGAACTCGATCCCTTCTTGTATGACCGCAAATCCAACGCAACATACGCATTTCCGCGACACTTATCTGTTGAACATGTCGTCTTTTGGTAGGCCAACATTCTGCACCATACAACATAGCAGGTCTAATCGCCGTCCTATAAAACTTGCCTTTTAGCTTCTGTGGTACCCTTTTGTCACATAGGACACCAGATGCTTGCCGCCACTTCATCCATCCTGCTTTGATTCTATGGCTAACATCTTCATCAATATCCCCGTCTCTCTGTAGCATTGATCCTAAATATCGAAAGGTATCCTTCCTAGGCACTACTTGACCTTCCAAACTAATATCTTCCTCCTCCTGAATAGTAGTGCCGAAGTCACATCTCATATACAGTCAAAGCACCAAAAAACAATTTAGATAGAAAATCTAAGTCAGATGCTGTAAAGGTACTAACAAAATGCATGTGCTTTTCAAAAGTGTTTAACTGCTGATCTATATTGTATTTCAATTTATAAATTCATAGCACAAAGCATTGATCTTAATATCATACACCCTGTGAATAAAGATGTGTAGACAATCTCTGCTACAGAAGATGCTCAATGCCACATCAAGTGCTCACAAAATCCATAGAACATACTCGAATCCCATCCTTTATATTAAATATAACAGCAGAGATAAGGTATCGGATACAGAAGGAAAAAAAAGCTTGGCAATAAGAACGACAAGTAAAACAAATGGGAAAAAATCACAAAACTAGTCAAGCAACAGATTGTAAGAAAAATAATTGGCCCTCCAAATATACTCAATGCTAATGCAAGTATGCAAAACTGACCCTAAGAAGCTTTTTCTATAGCCTATTTCATGATCATAGTACTGAATGATGGGAGGAAGTAGCCTAGCATGTAACACATTTAAGAGTTGAACACTCAAATAGCATATGAAGCTTAATTCCTAGTTATTACTACTGCAATGGAGAATGACATGAGTACCACCTCTCCAATTCTTGGGCTCACAAAATTAAGATCCTCATGCAACCCCTTGATAGGTGGATCATAAGAATCCACAAATTGAACCAATCTGTGTATAGATAAACAATAGTCAGTGAAGAAGAATCTATAGACTAGACTGGACATAACAAAAAAATGATAAGGTAACAATAAACCATTCATGACACAAAAAGAATATCACAGGGATGGGGTTAAATAGTCCCTCCAGTCAAACATATTTGATATTTTTTTCTCGAACAACGCAGGAGAGCTGCGTGTCATTTCATTAAGAAGAAAGAAACAGAGGGCCGGCAGGAACCGGCCAAGTACAAACAAACTCAACCCCTCCCCCCCACACACACACCACCAACAGGAAGCAAACTCTTACAGAAAAATAAAAGAAGCAACAACTAGAACCCTGACCAACCTACACACAATCTAAGTGGCCAAGGACAGTGACCGGGCAAGGAGCTCTTGGAGTTTAGAAGCTCCTGCCAACCCCCAAAAACTGCATTCATCAGCTATCACTCGGAGCAGATCTGGAATGCTAGGCCTAGCATGCTCAAAAACACAAGAGTTCCTGTGTTTCCAGGTTTCCCAATCTACCAGAATAACTAAAGATTTGAACCCCTTTTGCAAATCTTTTGGAATAAGCCGAAGACCTTTCCTCCACCAGCTAGAGAATTTAGTGTCTGACGTTGAGGGCACTAGAGCAGGTAGATGTAGGGCTTGGAGAATTGAAAACCAAATCTGCCTGGTGAAGACACAGCCCACAAGGATGTGCTGAATGGTTTCTTCCTCTTGATCACAAAAAGGACAAGCCTCTTTTAGCAAGTCGGTCTGCCGTTCAACAACAATTGTTGATAGCCAACCAAATGAAGAACTTGCACCGGAGTGGAGCCCAACTCTTCCAAATCTTCTTCCATCGTGCAAATTTGATGGTCCCGACAAAGAAAGCAGCATACCCTGATTTGCTGGTGTAAGTACCTGACTGAGTTAACTTCCATCTAAACTGATCAGGTACTTCCTGCTGCAAGGTCAATCCCTCCACTAGATCCCAAATACTGAGATAATCTTCCAAGACTTGGACAGTTAGCGCACCTTTGATATCTGCCGCCCATCTCCGATTATTTAGAGCCTCAGCTACTGTCCTTCTATTGAGCGACCTTTTGGGAATAGCTTTGATCAAATTTGGGGCTAGTTCATTGATGGTTCTGCCGTTCAGCCACCTGTCCTTCCAGAATAAGATTGATTCCCCGTTACCAACAATACAGTCAACCGCCAAGCGAAACATTGCTTCTGCGCACTGAGGAATTTGAACCTGAAAACCAGCCCAAGGTCTTGAGGGGTCTGTTTTTTGGGCCCAAAGCCAACGGATCCTAAGAGCCCAGCCAAGTTTTTCAAGATTATGGATCCCCAAGCCACCAAACTCAAGCGGGCGCTGTACCCTTTCCCATGAAACTAAACAATTGCCTCCATTGCTTGTTCCTGCCCTTTCCATAAAAATCCTCTCCTCCTTTTATCCACTGCCTTGATTACCCATTCAGGGAGATCAAAGGTAATCATTAAATAAATGGGGGTGGCTGTCATGACCACCCGCACCAAGATCAATCGACCAGCCCTATTCATTAGCTGTGCCTTCCACCCTGGGAGAAGATCAGCCACTTTATCAACTAGAGGTAGCAGCACCTCCTTGGTGGGTTGGGAAAGGTATACTTGATATTTGATTTTGCATGTTCTTCGATGCATACCTTTGACCACTAATTTCTTCTAGAGTATATCCTTAAAATCCTTCAGATTTATGAGATGCTGCAGGTATTTTTTTTCAAGACGATTCAACACATATAACTTAAATGTTTTCAAACTAAACAATTAAAAGTTATTGATGTTTGTAGTTTATATAAGGTTTAGCTAAATCTTGTCCGAATTGGCATGTTTTTATGGCCGGAGAGAGCAGTAAGTGCACAGGCTACAGTCTGTGGTACCACTCCAGATATAAACAATAATACATTGAAAACATGCAACAATGACAGTGTTTAAATTTAAAATTCTTATAAGAGCGATTAAGATATTTATATTTATATCTAGTGATGCTCAGGACGGCCATAGCGGTCATGTTGTTTGCTAGTATGGGCGGTACTGTAGCCCCCCGCGTGTGTCCTTTGTTTTTTTTTTTTCTGTTTCTTGTTGTAGTTGGTAGGGGATTCTTCCTCTCCCATTGTACTGTTCCCTTCTTAATGAAATAATGCACAGATCTCAAAGGAAAAAAAAGATTTATATTTATCAATAAAGTACATAAGTGCCTGAAGGCAGAATGCCAATCTGACTTAAATTATGTTTACACAGGGATTACAAATATATAGAGCCTTAGCCTGGGAAGGCCAGGGGCTAAGCCCACATAGGGTGGCGCATAGCAAAGTAATTAGGAGTAACTAACACAATAACCAAGGAGACACTATGGTAATCTAACACCCCCCCGCAGTCGGAACGTCGCTAGAGCGGACATTCAGACTGGAACGAAATTCTTGAAACACAGAAGAAGGAAGACCCTTGGTGAAGACATCAGCGAACTGGGAGGTGGTGGGCACATGAAGCACACGGACAGCACTAATGGCAACGCGTTCTCGGACGAAATGGAGGTCGATTTCCACATGCTTGGTGCGCTGATATTGTACAGGGTTGGTGGAGAGGTAGACGGCGCTGACGTTGTCGCAGTAGACGATGCAGGCGGAGTCGAGTGGGTGGTGTAGTTCCTGGAGAAGATGCCGCAACCAGGAAGCTTCAGCGACGCCGTTGGCGACAGCACGGTACTCTGCCTCAGCGCTAGAGCGAGAGACAGTGGGCTGTCGTTTAGAAGACCAGGAGACAAGGCTGCCACCTAGGAATACAGCATAACCAGAGGTGGATCGGTGAGTGTCCGGGCAGCCAGCCCAGTCAGCATCAGTGTAGACGACGAGCTGTGTCGGAGAAGTCCGAGGAATAATGAGACCATGATCAAGAGTACCCTGGAGATAGCGGAGGATCCGTTTGGCAGCAGAACCTCCCGAGGATCGTGCATGTGAAGGCAAACTTGCTGGACGGCATAAGCAATGTCGGGCCGGGTGAAGGTCAAGTACTGAAGAGCTCCCACAAGGCTACGGTAGGCTGTGGGATCAGCAACAGGAGGACCATCATCAGCAGAAGCCTTGGCGCAGGTATCAACAGGGGTGGAGCATGGTTTGCAGTCACTCATGCCATGGCGAGCCAGGATGTCCAGAGCATATTGGTGCTGGGAGAGAAATAAAGTGTCACCCCGTCGTTGGACTGCCATGCCAAAGAAGTGGTGAAGTGGGCCAAGATCCTTCATGGCGAATTCCTTCATCAAAGCATCAATGACCCGGCGAAGGAGCTGCTGGGAGGAGGCAGTGAGCACAATGTCGTCCACATAGAGCAGCAAATAAATGGTCTATGTACCGCGATGGTAAACAAAGAGAGATGTATCTGATCTTGCTTCAGTGAAACCCAAGGAGAGCGGGAATGAAGCAAAACGGTTGTACCATGCACGGGGGGCTTGCTTCAAGCCATAGAGAGATTTGTTGAGCCTGCAGACGTGCTGAGGAAGAGCTGAGTTGGCGAACCCTGTTGGCTGAGAGCAGTACACTGTTTCTGAAAGAGTCCCATGGAGAAAAGCATTTTTGACGTCTAGTTGATGAATTGGCCAGTCCCAGGAATAAGCCAAAGTGAGGACTGTGCGAACAGTTGCAGGTTTGACAACGGGGCTGAATGTTTCATCATAGTCAATACCGGGACGCTGTGTAAAGCTGCGAAGAACCCAACGAGCCTTGTATCTGTCCAGCGAGCCATCAGCGTGAAATTTATGTTTGAAAATCCACTTGCCTGTGACCACGTTGGCCTTGTCGGGGCGAGGAACAAGGTTCCAAGTGTGATTTTCCATGAGAGCAGCATATTCATCTTCCATGGCGCGACGCCAGTGAGGATCAGCAAGGGCGTCGCGGCAAGACCGGGGAATCGGGGACCGAGCCTCGGCGTGGAGATGGAGGCGCGGCTGTATGTATCCAGACTTCCCACGGGTCATCATGCCATGAGTATTGTCGACCGGTGGGATGGGGACAGCACCAACAGGACGTTGAGGATCAGCTTTGATGAACCGTGGTGGAGATGGGATGATGTTGGAGCGGCGAGGAGGAGCGGCAGCTGGTGGTGGTGTCGGCGGTGAAGGAGGAGCAGCTGGTGAAGGGCGCCGGGAGTAGATGTTGTTGAAACGGGAAGCACGCGGGGCCACAGGGGGCGCCGGGGCTGCTGCCAGAGGCGGCACAGGGGGTGCTGCTGGGGCCGGGGCAGCTGCCAGAGGCAGCACAGGGGGTGCTGCTGGGGCCGACGGGAACACCTGGGAGGGCGCTGAAGGCACCGTTCGTGGCTGTTGTGCCACGGACGGTGCGTGCCGAGGCGCGGAGAAGCCTGGTGGAGGAAGCCGGGACGCTGGCCCAGCCGGGCTGAGGGGCCAGAGCACCGACGAGGTGTCGTCAGGCAACTCGGACGCAGCCTACGGCACGGTCTGCAGAGGGGCGTCGAGAGGCCGCACAGATGTACCTGCAGAAGGTGAAAGAGCTGGTAGAGGCTCATCATTAGTTAGAAAATCAAGCTCTTCGGGAGGTGAGGTCCGGTGTCCAGAGAAAGGAAAAGTCGTCTCGTCGAAGATGACATGACGAGAGATGATGACACGGTTGGAGGTGAGGTCGAGACACCGGTAGCCTTTGTGATCGGGGGAGTAGCCGATGAAGACACACAAAGTGGAGCATGGGGCAAGTTTGTGGGGGGTGGTGGCAGTGAGGTTGGGATAGCAGGTGCACCCAAAAACTCGAAGTTCATGGTAGGAGGGTGGAGTACCATGGAGTGCGAAGAAGGGAGTAGTCATGTTGAGGGTCTTGGTGGGAAGACGGTTAAGAACATATGTGGCAGTGGAAAGGGCGTCGGCCCAGTAGGGGGGCATGGACGCTTGGAAGAGTAGCGTGCGGATGACATTGTTAGTGGTGCGGAGGGTGCGCTCAGCTTTGCCATTTTGCTGAGAGGTGTAGGGACATGACATGCGAAGAGAGACCATGAGAGAGGAAGAAGATGAGGGAGACAGAATTGTCAAACTCGCGACCGTTGTCACATTGGACAGATTTGATGGGGCACCCAAATTGAGTACGAACATACGCGAAGAAACTAGAAAGAGCGGAAAAGGTGTCAGACTTAAGGCGAAGTGGAAAGGTCCATAGAAAATGAGAAAAATCATCAAGGATAACTAAATAATATTTGAATCCAGATACACTGAGAACAGGCGATGTCCATAAATCACAATGTATCAGATCAAATGGTTTGGAAGCCCTCGACGAAGAACTAGTAAACGGAAGACGCACATGATGTCCTAGCTGACAGGCATGGCATAAATGGTCGTCAGCAGGCTGACTGCAGGCGATCGAAGAAGAGTGAGTGAGGCGTTGAAGAGCTTCCTTGCCGGGGTGACCAAGACGGCGGTGCCAGATGGACGATGAAGGAGTGGCGACAAGAGTGCAGGGAGCAGAAGGCGTCGATGGTAGCTGCAAGGTGTAGAGGGGCCCCGAGCTGTTACATCGAAGGAGGACGTGCCTGGTACGAAGATCCTTCACTGAAATGCCAGAAGGGTCAAACTCAATAGAAACATGATTATCAGTAGTGAATTGGCGAACTGATAAAAGGTTTTTAATAATGCCAGGAGCAAGAAGAACATTGTTAAGGCGAAAAGGACCAGGAATGATCGAGTAGCCAGTGCCAACAACAGGGAGAGTGGCACCGTTACCCACCACGATGGAGGAGGGAAAGGGGGAAGAGGATGTGCGGGTAACAATACCAGGGTTGGAGGCAATGTGGGAGGAGGCGCCGGAGTCGAAAACCCAGTCCGTGCTGTTCGGCGGAGTGGGTGGAGTGAGCGAGACAGTGCTAAAAGCCTGGGCGAGGGAATGAGGATCCCAGGGAGACCACGCTGGAGGAGGCGCATGAGGAGTAGGTAGCAGCGCCGGTGAGTAGAGGCCCGGTCCTGGTGGAGGTGCCAGGTAGCCAGGGGAAGGCACGCCAGCCATCATGGCGTGCTGCTGAGGAGGAGGGACGCCGGCGCGTGCTGGTGGAGTGCGAGGACCGCCAGGCGTGGGGCAGGGCCATATGTGAATGGATCCGGACCACGGGTTGTAGAGGACGGCCACTGGGGGCCGCCTTGGTTGCCCTGGTTGCGCTCGCCGCGGCGACGCCGGCCACGGCCACTGCCTGAAGAGCCCCTACCGGTAGGGAGCACGCCCTGAGGATGAGGGGGGCGCGGAGAGGCAGAACTGGATGCCGGCGCAGTGGAGGGCGGCCTGCTTGATGAGGAGGCGAAAAGGGCAGAAGGAGCCGCTGAGGGCTGCACCATGTTGAGCTCGGCGAGACGAAGATCAGTGCGGACGTCCGCAAACGGAGGGAACGGCTTCTGCCGAGTGATGAGTTGAGCCATGAACTAGAACCACTCATTGAGGCCCCGCAGGACGTTCAGCACCAGTGTGCGGTCGTTGAGGGGTTCACCAAGATCAGCGAGGGCGTCAGCCATGCCCTTCATCTTGCGGCAGTAGTCATCAACGGAGAGATCGCCTTGAGAGAGGTTGCGGAATTCAGCATCAAGGAGCAAAGCCCGGGACTCACGGTTCCCCAGGAATTGCTGCTCAACCCCAAGCCAAGCCACCCGAGCAGTGACACCATCGTGCTCGTGGATGATGTCAAGGAGGTCGGTGGAGATGCTGTTGAAGATCCAGGAGACGACCACGCAGTCCATGTGGTACCAGACCGGATCGGTGGGGCGGGAATCGTCGCTAAGGACATGGTCCTTCAGGGAGTACCGACCAAGAGCAAGGAGAAGGTAGCTGCGCCACTTGTAGTGGGGTCGAGGACGATGGGGACCAGATACTTGATGTTCTGGACGACGCAGGCCTGGCTGTGCAGGTGCGCAATAGCAGCAGCCTCAGAGGAGACAGAGTGCTCGTCGTTGTCGTGGGCTTCATCGTCGTGGATGGCCTCCAGACGAAGTCGCTCCCGAATGGCAGCCACTTGCGCCTCCAGGGCGTCGGCCTGTGCGCGCTCCTTGGACAGGGCATCGGCAGCAGCACGGACGTGCTCCTGGGCGGCGGCGGCGGACTTGAGAAGGTCCGCCTCCTTCTGGAGCTGGACGGCGCGCTCGGTGTTGGCCGCTCGAGTGGCAGTGGCTTCTTCCTCGAGCCGCAGGGCGGCCGCGGTGGCATCGTCGCGCAGCAGGGCCGTGTTGGCGGCAGTAGCAGCGGCTGCAGCAGCCGAGGCGCCGGTGTTGGAATCGCCGGTGAGAGGAGGCGGTGCGGCGGCTGAAGCGGCCATGGGCGCGAGCGGAAGCAGAGGAGAGGAAGGGGCGGAAGCAGCGTGCGGAAGCAGAGAGGTGGGCGGGAGAGGAAGGGTCGGCACAGGACCCGAATTAGGCGTCTGATACCATGAAGGCAGAATGCCAATCTGACTTAAATTATGTTTACACAGGGATTACAAATATAGAGAGCCTTAGCCTAGGAAGGCCAGGGGCTAAGCCCACATAGGGTGGCGCATAGCAGAGTAATTAGGAGTAACTAACACAATAACCAAGGAGACACTATGGTAATCTAATAGTGCCAATACTTAAAAAGCAGCATACTCGGGCTTACAGACTGTTGATCTTCAATTTTTTAATTATGTTTTGCACTGCACGCATATTTGTATTTTCATTTTAGCAATAATCAAGAATAATATTAACACACATGATTAACTAATAAAGAATGATCTATATTTGTTTTCATGCAATTTTTATAACATACCAGCAACTGGCATATAGAAATGACAAATTACGATAAACAATATAATCCTAGTGCTAAAAAAGGTTTTAAAAGGTGGAAGCAACTTTTATTTTCCAAAGGTAATGCCCATACCGGTGATAAAACTCAAAATCACGACCATCCTTTAGCATTACGTGCAAGATGTTGTAAACCTGGAGGATCATCTTTCTTGGCATCTGCAAACAGAAGTTCAGGTAGGATATTATTTTGGTAAAAGAGAAAAATACTACTATTTAGAGTAGTAATATATTTCAAATATAATGAAATTAAGAACACAGTTACCTTGTCAGAGAAAAGATTCACTCGGACAAATGAACAGAACAGATCCATAAAAGCATGAAGAATTAAAGAGTTCTGGTGTGGCTGTGAAAACAATGCAAACATAATCGATTACGCAGACAATAACGACAGGTCATTTCAATCAAGACCAAGAGATCTCTTACCAGCAATGTTATGACCGTGCTGCTCAAATCCAAAATAAGTCGCAAAGCTTGTTCACGAAATGCCAGCAAATCAAGAAGCAACTGATGGGATGAAATTTGGAAGGAAATCAGCAAAATGAGGAGAGAAAAAAACATCGTCAGTGGGAATGAAGGTAATTACCTAAGCTAGTAAGTCAGTAATTTCTAAATACACTTTTATGGCATAGAAAGACAACGGTTAGTTCAGGGCAGTGCATCACTCCAGCTACGGACTACGGTACCAACTGTTGGCACGTATTCTAACCAGCCTTTTGTAAATTGCAAGTACAGCCTTTTTTTCTGGTTCATATAGTAAGCTCGATACTCATGCAGACTTAGGGGCAGCGAAGTTATGCTACCAAAAAAAAGGCTGACCGTGCTAGCATGTGCAGCCTTCACAGATACCATGTCTGATGAACCCAAGTTTGGAAAACGTATCAGGTGAAACGACAAATGGAAAATGAGCAAGTGCAATAAGTCACACAGAATTAGAGTAGGTGAGGTACTATGTCATATAAGTTCAACAAAGATGCTCGGTTACTGAGAGCGGAATATAGTAAAACTCATAGATCAATTGATGCAATCCATTTTCCACAATTTGGACAGACTTGGGTGATACCATACACACATGTTTTGGATTGCAACACATATTTCATTAACAGAAAGAGGGGGGTTTACCCTAAAGGTTCAGATTTCTTTATATGCTTGGCACATACCAGGATCCACTGCTCAAGATTGTGCATGTAACCTTCAGCATTCTCGTTTAAAGCATCAAGAGCAAACTTATCTACCTGCAAAGCATCAGAGTGATTGACTCGCCAGTCACCACCATATTAAACTAAATGAACTCTAGGAAGGGAGCCAGATGAGCTGTGAACAGCTGAAGAAAACTGAATCCTTACCCTTTCCAGCTGCAGCTTGTTTGGATGCTCAGGAAACTTTTTTGACATCGTGATGCAAATTTTTGGGAAATTTGGAAAGGCACCAGCTTTCCAAAATGAATCTGAGAACGTGTGCGTGTTTGGATCTGGATAGTCCAGGATGCTGTTCAGCCGATACATTTTGGCCAGCAAGCCTTCTGCAACCTTTGACAGCTGAACCACTGGCTCCATCTGAAGATGTCTGTGGCCACCAGCAGAAGAGCCTTGCAGCCCATCAACACCCATGTTCCTCCAGGTTGCCAATGCCGAAGGAATTGGTTCTTCAACACTTAGATACTCAGACCATCGGGACATACCGCCGTCCACATCTTTGCTTTTGAACGAAACATGGGCCATCTCTTCCTTAAGTAGAGAACAGCTGCCTGGTCTTCAACTGCATTGCAAGTATGGACGCATAAGTTGAGGAAAAGCATATGCTGCCCACACATGCATGAGTTAAATTGGAACGAATGACATAGTCAACCTACATCAGCCCACTTCACGCCCTGGTGAACAAAACAGGCAATGAATTCACATTTTAAAATTACAGGCATGCCATCGGTTACCATCAAAATATGCCCACTAGTAGCCTAATGGATAAATGAAGCGGTTTAAAATTAAATAAAGCATAATGGAAGAG
Source organism: Miscanthus floridulus (assembly GCF_019320115.1). Classification (NCBI taxonomy): domain Eukaryota; kingdom Viridiplantae; phylum Streptophyta; class Magnoliopsida; order Poales; family Poaceae; genus Miscanthus; species Miscanthus floridulus. The sequence goes on from NC_089594.1 coordinate 5,196,950, forward strand.
GAACAGCGCTGCAGGAAGCTTGAAACAGCAAACACAACCTATGGCCACTATACGTCCATGCATGTGTGATGTGTCAAAGTAAACACCCTAATTTTAACCGTGTCCACGCTACCCTTGTTCCAAAAAAAAAAAACGGCTGCCTTTCCCCACCAGTGGGGTTGATGCTGTGAATGTAATTGAGGAACCAAACATAGGAATGAAGGTTTGTCGTGTCCTTCCTCTTCCAATTTGGTCGGATCTGAGGGAGGGAGGGAGAGAGTCAGAGAGAGGAGCCCTTGCCGCGCGACTTGTGGATCTGGGCTGCCGGTCAGTAGGCCGCCTGGACGGCGCCGCTCGGCCTCCGCTTGCCCTCGGGCGTGGGGTCGCGCCGCCCCGCCAGATAGCGCGGCTCGTCTGCTCAGCTCGACCGCTCGGCCGCACGCACGCACGTCGCCGACGCCAACAGGAATGGCCACCGAGCGGCGAACGCACGCCAAGCAGCGCTGAATTGAAAATGGGAATGCACGCAGGACGGCAGGAGCGCACTGCGCACCCGAGGAGGTCGGAATCGAAGGAAGGATAATTTGCAATTGATGAGCACAGATACTCTGGAAAGCAAAGCAGATGAGCAAGTTGGAGCGCCTGAATCGACATGGAACCCGGCGGCATTTCACTACTGCAGGGATTGCTTGGGGACACGAACATCGGCACACCCCGGGCCGGGCGGAGAGCGAGGCGCAGCAGCAGCATCAGCAAGGAGACGGGCTCACCTGCGGGACGGTAGCGCGGATTCGGAGGTCCACCCCCGGGGGCTCGCTCAGCGCGGGGATGTCGGCGCCATTGCGCGGGGAGGGAGCAACAGCGACGGCGGTGGCGAGGCGTCCCACTCGGTAGGACCCCGCCTCGACGTGATGGGAGGGAGGTAGTGGAACCGTGGAAGGGGAGTGGGAGGGGAGTAGGCGACGGAAGGCGACCGGACCAGACGAGGACGGATGCGGTGGTTCGGAGTGCCGGATTCGTCGTTACGGAGAGCCTACGCAATTACGGCATCCCGGCCCCACTCTCGTGGCGCTGCGCGGTGGGGCCCACTTCTTCCCGCGGCCGGGTGGGTCTCCCTTCTGGCCTGCTGCTGCAGCGGAGCGGAGTGCCCGCCTGCGACAGAGGCTTCGCTGGACGGCTGTACCCCGAGAGTTCCTCCACCAACGGCGGCCCGGCCGTTCGTCCAGCATCGACGCGATCCGGCACCAACGGAGGAGCAACCACGACGCGACCGCAACTAGTATCAGTTAGATAGATAGTTAAATTTATTTTTATAATAAACTTATTTAAAGATATAAAATATTTGATATAAACCTAGTTAAATTTTAAAAAGTTTGACCAGTATGATTACCCTAGTAACACTTATTTTCGAACGGTGAGAATAAGGTAGAAAGAGGGTGGTAATCCAGTGTGGTTGCTGTAATTTTTTTAGTGCAGGCATAGGTATTCATTTCCATCAAACATCTCTATGTCCTCTCTGCGGGGAGCTGCGTTTGTACAGCTCCATGCATTTGGAAGGAGGAGCCATCCAATGCCTAGTCTGGAGCTGTTGTGTTCGGCAGGGCTCCACCAAAAAGCTCTATCCTAAGTATCAGCTATAGGGTTTTGCCAAGCAGTCCTTTGTATCTAACTAGGTTTTTGTTTGTGTGTTACGGCAAAAGCCAAAAAAAGGTCGGTCCATGAGATGTTTTAAATTGCTTTAAATTGTTCAAGAATGTTCTCGCAAAAAAAATGTTCAATAATGTTTGTCTTCAAAATCAAACATTGTCAACATTGTCGGGTGCAGCGACTCAGCAAAAGAAAAGGGACTCGGCGAGAATCAATGAGAACACGAGACGTCTTAAGGAGCTTCGTTAGGGTTTTGAACGGTCTGGACTCCTATTTTCATGGATGGATTGTTCAGATGTCCGCCTCTAAAAATGTTGGAGGCAACTACAGAGGCGATGGTGTTTGTGGTTGCCTCTAGTAGAAATAGGAAAGGTCGTCTTCCAAAATTAATTTTGTAATCATTTATTTGTGCTAATATAGTAATGTTGGACTATATTTATGTATCGAATAAAGTTCATTATTTGAGCATTCGTTCTATAAATTGTTGTTTCATTTTTTGTACACCTTGTTGTTTCCTTTTTAAGTTAATTCGAGTTGTCATCTATACTACATAATGTATTAATGCTAGGGCTGGATAGACCAAATCTTCCCCACCATAAGCTCTAGCAAGGACGAAAAACATGATTTTCCCTCCTCACGGAGATGGGTATGGCATTTGACCTAATTTATTCCATGGTGGCTCATGTCGTGTGATGATATGAGATTGTGAGAGTTTAGTCTCACATTGGTTGTTTAAGGCTGGGTTAGACTAACATATAAGGTTAAAATGCATATTACCAATCCTGATTAACCCTTCTATGTGAAGCGAGAACAAAATTGTGAGTGTGTTGGTAGGAGTGTAGAGTGGATCTAAACCGTTTGGACTTTATTAGAGTGTTACAGTTGGTACAGGAAAATAGCAATCCACGCTCGTTTTTTCAGTTGTTGTTTTCGGTAGTTAGTGTTATTGTTGCTCAGCCTCTTTGTTGCTCTGTTGTTTTATGGAGCGTGTTTAGCCTTCTTGTTTTCTAATATAATCGATGTATCTTTCAGAGAAAGGTGAAAGCATCTAGGCCCCTAGTTAGGTTTCGGTGATTAATGACAATACGAGATTATTATGACTAACGTGTGTTTTACAGAGGCAATTAAGTTAGGTCATGGTAATGGCAATTGATTGGGCAATCATGGTTGTCATGCCCCTACGATGGAAATCGTTTCGGTTTTTAAAGGATAGACGACAAGGTTAAGGACGGACTAGTTCTAAGTGTCGTTTGATATTAAAGAGACACTTAGAATAGTTTAGGACTTTGTTTTTCCTTTGGCCATACTATTAAGGGGGGTATGGACTAGTAGCTTGACCTAGGTGAGTCTAGTGGGTTAGGTGTGGTGCGCGCTTGTCAAATCTATATTTGGCCATGCAGCCCGCGGCCCGCCGGCCCGGCCCGTGGCCCGTTGTTTTGGCCCGGCCCGAGCCCGGCCTGGCCCGGTGGCCGCCGTGCCCGTGCCGGCCCGGCCCGAGACACCGGGCCATGCCTGGGCCGCCGGCCTGGCCCGTGGCACGGCACGGGCACGGCCCGGTGCATGATGCGGCCCGGTGGCGGCCCAGTCGGAGAAACGGCCCACGAAGGCAGGCCGCCGGCCCACCCCACGCACCCCTCTTAGCCTGATAGCCTCTCCCCTCGTCGTATATAAGCCGTCCGCGTCCGGCCGGCCGCGGCGCATCCCCCTCCCAAACCCTAACCTAATCCTCTTCGGCTCTTCCTCTCCCCCACCGCGGCTCTCTCAGTCTCTCGCTCTCGGCCTCTCGCTCAGTCGCTCCGCTCTCCCATTCTCGATCCAGATCCAGATCCACCGCCGCCGACGCCGATGTTCGTCCGTCCTCCCCGTCACCGGTGAGCGGTGACCGCGCCGGCACTCCTCCCTGGTCCCTGCTTCCCCGCCGTCTCCTCCTCCCTCCTTTTCCTCTACTCTCAGTCCCTCACTCCCCTCTCGGTGAACCATGTGAGTGTTCATGGTAGTCCCTCATCCTCCACCACCTCGCCGTCGATTCTAATCCATGTCTGTCTGTCTCATCCGCTGCTTGGCTGGCCTCTTCATCACCGGCACCGGGCTCCGGGTACACAGGTTGGACCGTTGGACTTCTTCCCTAACCCTAACCCTAGATCTATCATCTGTTCTTCTTCTTCTCACTTCTTCGTCTTCTTCTCACTTCTTCTTCTTCAGTTCTTCACTTCTTCTTCTTCTCGCCGTCGATTCTAATCCGTGTCTGTCTGTCTCATCCGCTGCTTGGCTGGCCTCTTCATCACTGGCACCGGGCTCCGGGTACACAGGTTGGACTTCTTCCCTAACCCTAACCCTAGATCTGTCATCTGTTCTTCTTCTTCTCACTTCTTCTTCGTCTTCTTCTCACTTCTTCTTCTTCAGTTCTTCACTTCTTCTCGCCGTCGATTCTAATCCGTGTCTGTCTGTCTCATCCGCTGCTTGGCTGGCCTCTTCATCACCGGCACCGGGCTCCGGGTACACAGGTTGGACTTCTTCCCTAACCCTAACCCTAGATCTGTCATCTGTTCTTCTTCTTCGTCTTCTTCTCACTTCTTCTTCTTCAGTTCTTCACTTCTTCTTCTTCTAACTTCTTCTTGCGTGCAGGTTGGCGCCTGACGCCGCGTCTTCCTCCTTTGGAGTAGACATGGCCAGGCCGCCCAAGCGCCCGTTGAGGGGCGGTGCTGGTGCTGCTGGAGGTCGAGGTCGGGCACGGCTGTCCGGCTCATCCGTGGGCGGTTCTGGCCTCGCAACGCGGGGGGAGAATCAGCATCCCCTCGGCGACGGCGAGGACCAGGCACCGTACGCGGATGACCTGCTGGAAGTCGAGGACGACGACGACATACATGATGATGCAGCTGGTCTGTTCGGCATCGACCTCGGTGACGGCAACCAGCCCATCGATGTCGATGGCGACGACGACGATGGTGGAGTTGAGGTATCCACTGACACTCATGGTACCTCCTCTGGTAAGAAAGTTTCTGCTGTTTGGGATTACTTCCATGAGATTAAGGAGAAGGGAATTCGAGTACGTGCCATCTGTAAACATTGTCATGCGCGATACACTACTAGATCGGCCGCTGGCACTGGCCATTTGAGACGGCACATGAATTCTTGTATGAAAAAACGTGATCAGGCTAGTCTTGTCCAGTCTAAGCTTGCTCTGAATCCTGATGGTTTGAACAATTGGGTGTATGATCCTTTGATTGCTCGCACTGAGTTGTGCCGTTTGATTGCTAGGCTAGACCTTCCTTTAGGGATAGGTGAGACTGATGCTTGGGAGGATTACATTAAGCGTGCTCATAATCCTCTATTCCAAAAGGTTTCTAGGCAGACCACCACTAGAGATATGTCTAAACTGTTTGATGAACAACGTGATATGCTTATGAAATCTGTGTTGCCTACTGCATCTTCTGTTTCTTTGACATCTGATATTTGGTCTGGTAATGCTAAAGAGGATTATATATCTGTGGTTGCTCATTATGTTAGTGCTGATTGGGAGTTACAGAAAAAAGTAATTGGTTTAAGGCTGATTAATGTTTCACATTCTGGTGATAACATTGCTGATAGGATTGCTAGTGTGGTTGAGGAGTTTGGTTTGATAGACAAGGTATTTTCTGTGTCTCTAGACAATGCTTCTGCTAATTCTAGGGCATATGAGATTTTGCAGCCTATGTTCTTTGGTTATTTGGGTTCTTATCCTGCACCTACCCCCACTGATCCTAACAAGGTGCAGTACTTGCTTGTGCATCAGCGTTGTGCATGCCATATCATCAATCTTATTGTTAAATCTGGCATGAAGAGGTTGAAACCTTATACTAAAGATTTCAGAACTGCAATAAGTTTTTTAAATTCCTCTAATCAAAGAATTGCATTGTTTAAAAACTACTGCAAGGCTCAGGGTCTTAGACCTAGGAAGTTTGGCTTGGACATGGATGTTAGATGGAATTCTACTTTTTTGATGCTCAAACATTTGCTGCCATACAAAGAAGTCTTTGATGTGTTTATTACCTCTAATTATGGTTCTACTTTATTGACTGCACAGCATTGGCATGTTGCTGAACAAATAATGATATTCCTGGAACTCTTCTATAACTCTACTGTTGTGCTGTCTGGGGTTTATTATCCCACAACTCCACTTGTTTTGCACCATATGCTTGACATGGTTGAACATTTGCAAAATGCTGAAAGAGATGCTAATTTTAGAATGATTGCTACTCCTATGAAGCTTAAATTCCTTAAATATTGGGAGAAAATTCCACTCATTTATTCATATGCATTCATTCTTGATCCTAGAGCTAAGATGAAAGGGTTCTTTAATGTGCTTGAATTGCTTGCTAAGGCAACTGGATGCATTTATAGTTCATACTATGCTGATGTAAAAGATGAATTGTATAAATTGTTTGGCAATTATGAACAGAAATTTGGTGTAGTGAGGTCTCAGAGGGTTTCAATCCCTTCAGCTCATACTGGTAAGACAAAACAGGCATGGGGAAGGATCTTTGGAGGTCCTGGTGATTCCCCTGTCTCTTCTTCCCCCTCAGCTCATACTCCATCTGTTGTTAGTGAGCTCAAAGCATACTTGGACAGTGACCCTGTCACATGTTATGAGGAATCCTTTGACATACTCCTCTGGTGGCGTGACCACAAGCTAACTTATCCAATCCTGTCTATTATGGCTAGAGATATTATGTCTGTCCATGTGTCTACTGTCTCTTCCGAGTCCTGTTTCAGCTATACATCTAGGATACTCGAAGATCGGCAGTGGCGCTTGTTGCCTGAGCATGTTGAGATGCTCACCTGCATCAAGGACTAGGAGCAAGGTGCAAGAAGAGAACAGCATACACCTGAGGACCTGGACCTTGAGGAGGCATTCAAGAACCTCTTCCTCGATGAACAAGGCGAAGGCAGCGGCTCCGGCAGTGTCAGCGGCAGCGGCGGTACTGCTGGTGCTGGTGTTGGTGCTGCTGGTGGATAGAAGAAGAAGAAGAGAAGATGAGAGGTAGTCACTCAACATTCAACTATTCAAGTTCCATTTTGCATCTTTTCTTTACATTCAAGTACTGCTGGTACTAACATTGCTTTGCTTGCAGGAACTTTTGGTGTGCTGTAGTGAGTCACTATGATCAATGAAGGAAGAACTTTGCTAGTTGCCACTGATGACCTGATGTTGTAATAGGATAGAACTTTTGCTGTTCCTGGCTTCCTGTTGCTGTGATCTGTGAACTCACTAAGTCACAATGACTTTGCCACTGATGTTGGCTATCCTAATAGGATAGAACTATAAGACCTTGACATTTAGAGCTGGCTGCACTCTTTTTTCCTTTCTAGGGTTTCTCACAAAGGTGAGTTTTACCTAAAGGTTTTTAATGAGGCAGCATTGCACAAAACAGCTCATTCTGAATATAAGTTCATCATCATATGATCTGTCATCTATGTGCTGTGTCACTGTGTGCCTGTGTGATTGTGTGAACTGTGAAGTGTGCATGGGCCATGGGCCGGCACGGCCCGGTGAAAATGGCCGTGCCCACCGGGCGGCACGGCACGGCAAAACGGCCCACAGGCCGTGCCATGGGCCGTTGGCTAGGCACGAGCACGGCCTAGGCATGGCACGGCCGCCACGACGGCCCGTCGAGGCACGATTCCGTGCCGTGCCGGCACGGCACGCCGGGCCAACGGGCCAGGCCGGCACGGCCCGATGGCCATCTATAGTCAAATCTAGCACTAGGTAGCTCCAAAGTAGCCCTAAGATCAATTGGAGCAAACTTCATTCACATATGATTTTGAGTTGGAAGTGAATGGAGAGTCAAATGTTGACCGGACGCTGAAACGGTTGAGACCGGACGCTGGCAGTAGAGTCCGGTCAATTCATTTGATCAAGGAGAAGTCGTCTGATTGCGACCGGATGCTGAGTGAAAAGTGATTGGACGCTGGGTGTCAGAGTCTGGTCAACTCCAGAGAGGTTCCAAAGAGGGAGAATCCTGATCAGACGCGTCCGGTCAGTGATGACCGGATGCTGGTCAGGTTCCAGTTACTGACCAAACGCTGAACAGCAAAGCGACCGGACTCTGGGTGCCAGCGTCCGGTCAACATCAGTAAGGGTCTAGAGAGCAGTTTTCATGACCGGACTCATCCGGTCAGTGCTGATTGGACGCAGGTCAGAGTTCGGTCACAACTTAACGGCTCTATGGCAGGGAGAACTGATCAGAGTGTCCGGTCACCTTGATCGGAGCGTCCGGTCACCCCGTAGAGTGGTGTTTCAACCTTCTAACGGTTCGTTTTGAATGAGGGGGTATAAATACTTCCTCTATTCATCCAAGGGAGGTCTCTTGTCCATTTGATCAGCTAAGAAACACCCTTGAGAGTGCTTTGGAGAGCAAGAGCCTAGTGAAGTGATTGAGATTTGAGAATCCAAGATTAAGGCCTCATTAGTGCAAGGAGAGTAGCAAGTGTGCATCCACCCTTCTCATTAGGCTTGTTGTGGTCAAGTGAGAGTTCATACTTGTTACTCTTGGTGATCACCATCACCTAGACAGCTTGGTGGTGATTGGGAGTTTGGTGATCATTCGGCGGAGCTTGTGGATGACCCAACTCAAGTTGTGAGCGGTTGTGGGTGATTCACCATGATGGAGTGTCAAAGAATCAACCTATATAGAGCACTTGATCTTTGCGCGGATCAAGGAGGAGCTACACCCTTGTGTGGGTGTTCCAATGAGGACTAGTGGGGAGTGGTGACTCTCCGATACCTCGATAAAATATTGCCGCATTCCTTCTCCTCTCTTTACTTTGAGCATTTACTTTTGAGCAATTCAATTCTTGTCTTTAGATTCTTAAAATTGCCATTCTAGAGTAGGATTGGAACTTAGGGTGCTAAACTTTTGTGCGGTAGATCATTAGAATCACATTCTAGGCACAAGGGGTAAAGTGGGCTAAGTATAGGGTTTAATTATTGCAAAGAATTTTAGAATTAGCCTAATTTACCCCCCTCTTGGGCATCTTGATCATTTCAATTGGTATTAGAGCCTCGTGCTCACGTATTTAGGCTTAACCGCCTATAGAAAAATATCTCATGGGGATGGACCTCCTCCTATCTTTGAGGGAGATGATTTTCCTTATTGAAAAATCCGCATGGAGGCGTATTTAGAAGCTCTAGATGTTGGAATTCTTAGGGCTGTCTCTCAAGGTATCCTAAAACCTAGGGATCCCACGCACCTTCAAGGCGATGAAGTGAATTACGAAAAATAGAATGCAAAGGCTAGAGACACTATCTTTAGAGGCCTTTTCAAAGATGTGTTTAACCGTGTGAGAAACCACAAGGACGCCTATGCACTATGGTCAGATATTTGTGCGCTCCATGAGGGAACAAAGAGTGAGCGTGAGGAACGCTATCATCTCGTCATGAAAAAGCTTAATTCTTTTGAGATGCTTTCTAAAGAGAGTGCTAATGAGATGTACTCACGCTTAAATGTTCTTGTAGAGAAAGTCATTGGGCTTGGACTTACTCACATGCAACCATCTGATGTTGTAAGAAAAATCTTGAGTGTCCTCCCCACTGACAAATATGGATATATTGTGACCATGCTTCACCAAGATGATCTTTCCACCGCTACACCAGCTCAAATCTTGGGAAAGATCAACGCTCATGAGATAGACATGCACATCATACCACAAGATGGCTCATCCTCTACCCAGAAGAAAGACAAAGACTTGACATTCAAGGCTAGCCAAGAGAAGGGCAAAGCAAGAATTGAGTATGAGAGCTCAAGTAATTATGAAATTGATTATGCAGGTCTTGCTCTCATGGTGAGAAGAACCACCAAGATGCTTAAGAAGCTCAACAAGAACGGTGTCAAGTTTGATGGGAAGAAAAAGAAGTTCTTCACTAGCAATAGAAGGAAGCCAATCTTCAAGATGGATTGCTATAATTGTGGAAAAGTTGGTCATCTAGCACATCAATGCCCCAAGCCTAAGAAAGACAAGTACAAGAAGAAGTACAAGGGCAAGAAAGATGACTCAAGTAATGAAGATGAAGATGAGAAGAAGAAAAACAAGCCATACAAGAAGAAAGATGGCAAGAAGAAGGATTTTTACAAGAAGAAAAATGGCAAGGCATACATCGTCGGTGATTGGCTCACGGACATTGATTCATCAAGTTGCTCATCCGATGATGATAGTGAGAATGAGAAGGTGGCCGCTATTGTGATTGACTCCTCATCATCTTCACCGACATCACCGCCATCATCCTCTACATACCTATGCCTTATGGCCAAGGGTGAACGAAAGGTATCAAATGATGATGAAAGTAGTGGTGATGAATATGCTAGCAATGATGATAGTGATAGTGATGATGATGAATTTGAATCACCTTCATATGATGATCTTGTTAAATTGCTAAATCAATACACTAAGATCATTAGAAAGTCAAGAGCTAAGAATGAAAAACTAGAACTTAAGAATGACTCTCTTTTAGCTAAATGTGACATAGCGGAAAAAGCTAGTGTTGAGCTTAGAGAAGCAAATGATGTTATGTCATCTAAACTCAAGGAGCTCAAATCTTCTAAGAAAGAGCTTAAAGATAAACATGATAAACTTAAGGAAATACATAATGAGCTCATCACTAGCTACAATATGCTAAAAGAAGAGTATACCAACCTCAAGGTTAATCATGATAATCTTGTTATCTCTCATGAGTTCCTTTCCAATGAGCCACATGATGCTACTAACCATGTTGTTAAGATTGATATAGCTACATCATGTGATGACTTGATCATTGAGAACATTGAGCAAGGTTCTAGTAGCAAAGACAAGCAAGTGGTTGAGTCCGACAACTATGATGAGTATGTCAAGATCAAGAATGAGAATGAGAAGCTTAAGAAAGATCTTGAAGAGCTATCAATCACCAACACTATTGTGATAGAGAACCTTGACCATGATAGTGATCTAATTCTTGAGAATGAGAAGCTCAAAGAAGAGAACAAGAGACTCAAGAAAGAGAAAAATCATGATGAGCTCAAAGAAAAGAACAAGAAGCTCAAGTTAGAAAAGAACATCTCAAGACCGGGTTGAGCAAATTCACAAGGGGTCAACATCTTCAAAGTGAGTTACTAATGAACACCATCATGAAGATGGATAGAATTGGAATTGGATACTTGGCACATCAAGAGAAGAAGGCTCAAGCTCAACACCATCAACAACACAAGTTAAAGCCAAAGCCAAAGATTTGTTTTGAGTGTGGACAAGAAGGTCACTTTGCCCATGAGTGTCAAACTCCACCACCATAACCCTTGCCCAAGCATGCTAGACCCTTTGCTTTCAATGCTCATTACATGCTTAGAAAGGATTCTTGTGGAAAAATGAAAGTTATGTTCTTAGGACCTCCCAACAAGAATAGGCCTAAGAAAATTTAGGTTGCAAAGTCACTTGTTGAGAAAGTCAAGGGCCCTCAACAAGTTTGGGTCCCTAAACAAGCTTGATCTCTTGTGTGTAGGTGAACTACAAGACCGGTGGAAGTCATTGGGTAATTGATAGTGGTTGCACTCAACATATGACCGGTGATTCTCATATGTTCACCTGTCTAGATGAAGAAGTTGATGGCCAAGAAAGGATAACATTTGGTGATAATTCAAAGGGCAAAATCAAAGGATTGGGCAAAGTGGTAATATCAAATGATCATTCAATCTCAAATGTGCTATATGTTGCTTCATTGAGCTTCAACTTGCTATCCGTTGGACAATTGTGTGATCTTGGCTTTCAATGCTTGTTCACCGAGAAGAAAGTGGTTGTATCTAAGAAGGATGATGATCAAGTTATATTCAAGGAATTTAGATACAATAACCTATATCTAGTAGATTTCACCTCCGAAGATGCTAACTTGAAGACATGTCTATTCACCAAAACATCACTTGAGTGGCTATGGCATAGAAGACTTGCTCATGTTAGAATGAGTTCACTCAAGAAGCTTATGAAGAATGAATTGATGAGAGGGTTGAAGGATGTGAAATTTGAGAAGGACAAGCTTTGTAGTGCATGTCAAGCTGGCAAGCAAGTTGCAAACACTTATCCTACAAAAGCTTTCATGTCAACAACAAGAGTGCTAGAGCTCCTTCACATAGACTTATTTGGACCAACAACTTACAAGAGTTTGGAAGGAAATCTTTATTGTCTTGTGATTATTGATGACTACTCTAGATACACATGGGTGTTCTTCCTTCATGATAAGACCAAAGTTGCATCATGCTTTAAGAAGTTTGCCAAGAAAGCACAAAATGAGTTTGAAGTGAAGTCCAATAAGATTAGAAGTGATAATGGAAAAGAGTTTGACAACACAAACAGTGAAGCCTATTGTGATAAAGTTGGAATCAAGCATGAGGTCTCCACAACATACACTCCTCAACAAAATGGTGTAGTAGAGAGGAAGAACCAGACACTTATCACACTTGCTAGAACAATGCTTAATGAGTACAACACCCCTGAAGCTCTATGGGTGGAAGCTATCAACACCATATGCTATGCATCCAACCGTCTATTCTTTCAAAAGTTTCTTGGCAAGACACCTTATGAGTTGCTAAATGGGAAGAAGTCAGACGTCTCATTCTTCTAGGTGTTTGGTTGCAAATGCTACATCTATAAGAAATAGCAACACCTAGGGAAGTTTCAAAGACGTTGTGATATTGATTTTCTTGTTGGTTACTCATCAAAGTCAAAAGCATATCGAGTATTTAATCATGCCACCGGCTTGGTTGAAGAAACATATGATATGGAATTTGATGAATCTAACGGCTCCCAAGGAGCACGTGAGAATCTTAATGATGTAGGTGATGAACCATTGAGGGAGGCTATAAAGAACATTCCGGTTGGAGACATCAAGCCTAAAGATGATGAAGATGATATACAAGTGATTGATCCACCTTCTTCATCAAATGTGCCACAAGATGGTGATAAAGATGGGAGAGTAGAAAATAAAGATACTCATATCTCTCATGATCATATGATGACACAAACACAAGATGTTGATGCTCCACAACCTCTCCCTCAAGTGGTTGATAGAAGAAATTTACCTCTACTACAAGCTCATCCACAAGATCTCATCATAGGGAGTCCTTCAAAGGGTGTAATAACTCGATCTCAAAAACTTGCTTCATTTATTGAACATCACTCTTTTTGTCTCTTGTGTTGAACCTAAGAATGTAGAATAAGCTCTTCAAGATTTGAATTGGATAAATGCCATGCATGAAGAGTTAAATAACTTCACTCGCAATGAAGTTTGGACTCTTGAAGAGCGACCACAAGGTGCAAGAGTCATTGGAACAAAGTGGATGTTCTACAACAAGCAAGATGATTAAGGCGTTGTAGTGAGGAATAAGTCAAAACTAGTTGCAAAGGGGTTTTTTCAAGTTGAAGGATTGGATTTTGGAGAGACCTTTGCACCGGTTGCAAGACTTGAAGCCATTTGTATCCTTCTTGCATATGCATCACATCATGAAATGAAATTATATCAAATGGATGTTAAAAGTGCATTTTTAAATGGCTTTATAAATGAACTAGTCTATGTTGATCAACCTCCCGGGTTTGAAGACCCTAAATATCCTAATCATGTTTATAGGTTGTCTAAGACGCTATATGGGCTTAAGCAAGCCCCAAGAGCATGGTATGAGCGTCTTTAGGATTTCCTTATTGAGAAGGGCTTCACCATTGGGAAGGTCGACACCACACTATTTACCAAGAAGCTTGATGGAGAAATTTTCATTTGTCAAGTATATGTTGATGATATCATCTTTGGATCATCAAATGAAGATTATTGTAAAGAGTTTGGTGAATTGATGTCGAAGGAGTTTAAGATGTCAATGATTGGAGAGCTTACATTCTTTCTTGGTTTTCAAGTCAAGCAAATGAGAGAGGGGATTTTCATCTCTCAAGAAAAGTATACCATGGATCTTCTCAAGAGGTTCAATATGGATGAATGTAAGCCAATCAAGACACCAATGCCATGTAATGGACATCTCGACCTAGATGAGGGAGGTAAAACGGTTGATCAAACTCTCTACCGCTCTATGATTGGTAGCTTGTTATATTTGATCGCATCTAGGCCCGATATCATGTTTAGTGTATGTATGTGTGCTAGATTTCAAGCTAATCCTAAGGAAGCTCATTTGATTGCCATTAAAAGAATCCTTAGGTACCTTAAGCATACACCAAGCATTGGCCTTTGGTATTCTAAAGGAGCTAGATTTGAATTAGTTGGCTATTCCGATTCGGATTATGTCGGTTGTAAAGTTGATAGGAAAAGCACATCCGAAAGGTGCCATTTGCTTGATAGATCACTTGTGTCTTAGTCCTCCAAGAAGCAAAATAGTGTGGCTTTATCCACCACCGAAGCGAAATACATTGCTGCGGGTACTTTTTGTGCATAAATACTTTACATAAAGCAAACTTTACTAGACTATGGTGTAGTTCTAGAAAAGATATCTCTTTTGTGTGACAATGAGAGTGTGGTAAAGCTTGCTAATAATCTGGTTCAACACTCTCGCACCAAACACATAGATATCCGCCATCACTTTCTTAGAGATCATGCTGCTAAGAATGATATTTCACTAGAAGGTGTAAGGACCGATGATCAATTGGCGGATATCTTCACTAAACCGCTAGATAAGGCTACATTTTGTCGTTTGAGGAATGAGCTCAATATGCTTGATTTTAGCAACTTCACTAGAAAATGAGCTTGTGTTGTCCCTTATATTGCATTGTAATATACAACATGTTTACCTCTTGGTAATTCATTTAGGGCTTGTCTAACATGGTTAAGATAACCGCTGAAAAGCATGTGAAGAATCTTAACCTTAGATCAAACTTGACAAGCAACTAGAATTACTTTCAAGTATTGCATTGCATATACATGTATGTTGTTTTGTCGTTTCTCTTCAATTACCCTTTTATTGCCTATTTTCTTAAAAGAAATTATAGCCTAAGAAAAAATACTTTGAAAATTTTGAGGGTTTGAGAGAGGTCACCCACATCAATCCCAATTGGTGTTTATTTGGGTCTTATTGAAGTTAGGACTTGATTGGGAACAGGCAGCGCGAAGGAACATTGAAGATTTTCTAAAAAAGGACGACCGGACGCTGGACCAGACTCTACCCCCTCTTCCGGTCAGTTCATAGGAGGTGAACCATTGCTGCACAAGAAGTGACCGAACACTAAAACAATATCTTTCCTACGTCCGGTCAGAAGGTGATCCTACGTCTGGTCAAGCGAAGAAGATGAACACAGGGTGGACCGGACTCTTGCCGCGTCTGGTCAGGGTTAACCGAACACACCCGGTCATGACTTGGGAGGTTTTGGACCTCTCTGTTGTCGAGCGGACTCCAGGTGGCAGCGTCTGGTCGTTGCCACCAGAGTGTCCGGTCAGTTGAAATCGCGTGGTTCCAAGACTTTCTCTCCTTTGCTTATCTGTCACATTGGGGGCCCCCATATAACCGCGCCGCCTTGACCTAATCTCGCACCCTACCCATGCCGACTTTGCCATCGCAACCTTACTCACCCGCACCGTGCGCTCGTGCCCTCACCGCCACATCCTAGCGCCGCCATGCCCACGCTCCACTCTGCCATGCCCGCGCTACTCCCGCACCACCGCATGCTCCCATGCCAGTGCTGCTCTGGAGCCACCGCTTGCTCCCATGCCTGTGTAGCCTGCCCACGCCACCTGCCAGCGCCACCAGCGCCGCCGCCATCATGATCCACGTCGGAACCCTAGCTACCATCACCAGCACCTCCATCGTCGTGCCCCTTCACCGCATTGCTCGGCCGCCGCACCACCTTGCATCGAACCCTAACCCTAGGCAATTCCTAGTGGTTCCCCGCGATTCGTTCCTCTGCTTTTTGGTTCGATGGTTCGTGAGGTACCAAGCTCTCGCTTTTAATTTTATATCTATTGCTTGCTTCTTAGGGTTTCGTATCTCTAGATGTATATTGTAATTATTCATATATCCGATCTATTCTATCGTGTAACAAGTCGGTGTTTTTGAGGTTACTTTGGCAGTGTCAGTCAACTCAGGGCCAAGCCCGCGAGTACGGATCGAGGCCAAGCCTCGGAAGTGACAGTTGGCAGTCGGTTCTTGTTAGTGGCAGTTGTTCTTTTTAGCTCTAGCAATGGCATGTGTCAAGAACACCGGAGTGGTCTAGGTGATGAGGATCCAAAGCCTCCGCCTTGCCTGTCTACTGGGGCAAAAGGCAAGGTGAAGAAGCTCACGACAAAGAAGCATAAGTTTGTAGATGCTGACACTGAGAGAGCAGCAGCAGTTGCAGCCACCATAGAGCGTGTAGAGAGAGGAGGAGCTCGAAGTGGTGTCCGCATTGCAAATCAGCTTTCTCCAGCATAAAGGGCAACCGTTGAGCAGGTTGAACGTCGTCATGGTAGTCCAACTGAGACTATCATGCTTGAAGGACGGTGGGTCACTTTAGAGGAGAGTCAGCCTCAGGGGGAGCCACAGTAGCAGGCACAGCTAGTAGAGCAGTTAGAGGGGACCGAGCAGACTCAGGAGGCAAAGTAGGCCAAGGAGACAGAGTAAGCACCTTAGCCATAGTTACGATGCTCTAGTCGTACTCGTGCTCGGGTGACACCGAGGCTAGAGATATAGCGGAGGGGTTCTCGTCTGCCTCCCAGACCACAGGGTCCGCCTCTAGTGACTTATCTTGACTTGAGGGCTACCACAGCCAAGCAGGTGCAGCAGCTCAGGTTTGTGCAGTTCGAGGACTGGTTCCCATCGAGGAGGGATGAGCGTGCTTTAGAGGGATTCTATACACTACTGTAAGAGGACTTCTACAATGCTTATCTGAACAGTGGGGTGGCTTTCAGGTCTTAGCGAGTTTGCTCTATTGAGTCAGTTATTGCAGCAGCAAGAGAGCAGATTCGCCCTCACCTATCTTATCTACTAGGGTTGACTGATTTACTTAGATGGACTTGCCGATATGTACCATCATGGGTCCATGAGTTCTACGCTACACTTTGGATTGACCTGGCCCATAGGTTCATACACTCTGCATTCAGAGGCCATGACTATAGGTTGATGAGCTTTAGGGTCAGAGAGATTCTCAGGATACTAGAGGCACCCATCCGCCTTCACGAGGTGTGCTATGGTCAGACAGAGCCTCCCAGACGCCCTCATAGCGGTCTTGTGCCTCCCACAGATTTGGTCCGACCCTACTTCATAGAGCCTTTTGGCGAGGGGTCGAGCAGGACACCAAGAGATCTTACTCCTACAGCGAGGCTACTTGATGCTATCATAAGGAGGACATTGTTCCCGAGGATGGGTTATCATGAGGGTCTAACTCGCATTCAGCTATGGTTGGTGAACTCTCTGATTCAGTAGACAGTCTTTGATATCTGGGATGTTATTCTATCAGATATGGAGGACACTCTTGCAGTGGAGTTCAGAGGCCATCGTCAGCTACCTTATGCTCACTGGATTACTTTTTTGATTCACAAGGCAGTTACAGTGAAGTCCCCACAGACTATGGCAGAGTATACTGGTGCTACTACAGAGTTCTCTCCATACAACATGACCCAGATGCTCCATCACAGCAGCGCGAGGGCACCTAGCCAGCCGCGCCATCGCTAGAGGTGCCAGAGGAGGAGTAGCTAGATGCTCAGCAGGAGGGTATGGTTGAGAGCGACCCCAGTGACAGTTCAGATGATGACTACCAGGATATCCCTTAGATGCCTCCTTGCCGACATGACAGTGAGGCCGTTGGCTCTAGCTCAGCTCCACCACAGCCACCATAGACAGACCCTGCTCTACTTGCTATTCTTGAGCGAATGAGGCAGGATCAGGCTCGCCAGGGCCAGGAGACCGCAGCAACCGTAGCACAGGTTCAGGCTAGACAAGATTACTATGACTAAAGTGTGTTTTGCAGAGGCAATTAAGTTAGGTCATGGTAATGACAATTGATTGGGCAATTATAGTTGTCATGCCCCTATGATGGAAATTATTTCGATTTTCAAAGGATGGACGGTAAGGTTAAGGACGGAATAGTTCTAAGTGTCGTTTGGTGTTGAAGAGACACTTAAAGTAGTTTAGGACTTTGTTTTTCTTTTGGCCATACTATTAAGGGGGTATGGACTAGTAGCTTGACCTATGTGAGTCTAGTAGGTTAGGTATGGTGCACACTTGTCAAATCTAGCACTAGGTAGCTCTGAAGTAGCCCTAAGATCAATTGGAGCAAACTTAATTCACATATGATTTTGAGTTGGAAGTGAATAGAGGGTTAAATATTGACCGAACGCTGAACTGGTTGGGACCGGATGCTGGCAGTAGAGTCCGATCAGTTCATTTGATCAAGGAGAAGTCATCTGGTTGTGACCGGACACTGAGTGAAAAGTGACCTGACGCTGGGTGTCAGAGTCCGGTCAACTCCAGAGAGGTTCCAGAGAGAGAGAATCCTAATCGGACACGTCCGGTCAGTGATGACCGGACGCTGGTCAGGTTCCAGTTACTGACCGGACGTTGAACAACGAAGCAACCGGACTCTAGGTGCCAGCGTCCGGTCAACATCAGTAAGGGTCCAGAGAGCAGTTTTCGTGACCGGACACGTTCGATCAGTGCTGACCGGACGCAGGTCATAGTCCGGTCATAACTTAACGGCTCTATGGCGGGGAGATCTAACCGGAGCGTCCGATCACCCCGCAGAGTGGTGTTTCAACCTCCTAACAGTTCGTTTTGAATGAGGGGGTATACATACTTCCTCTATTCATCCAAGAGAGGTCTCTTACCCATTTGATCAGCTGAGAAACACCCTTGAGAGTGCTTTAGAGAGCAAGAGCCTAGTGATATGATTGAGATTTGAGAATCTAAGATTAAGACCTCATTAGTGCAAGGAGAGTAGCAAGTGTGCATCCACCCTTCTCATTAGGCTTGTTGTGGTCAAGTGAGAGTTCGTGCTTGTTACTCTTGGTGATCGCCATCATCTAGATGGCTTGGTGGTGATTGGGAGTTTGGTGATCATCCAGCGGAGGTTGTGGATGACCCAACTCAAGTTGTGAGCGGTTGTGGGTGATTCACCGCGACAGAGTATCGAAGAATCAACCCGTAGAGAGCACTTGATCTTTGCGCGGATCAAGGGGGAGCTACACCCTTGCGTTGGTGCTCCAACGAGGACTAGTAGGGAGTGGCGACTCTCCGATACCTCGGCAAAACATCATCGCATTCTTTCTCCTCTCTTTACCTTGAGCATTTACTTTTGAACAATTCAATTCTTGTCTTTATATTCTTAGAATTACCATGCTAGACTAGGATTGGAACTTAGGGTGCTAAACTTTTGTGCGGTAGATCATTGGAATCACATTCTAGGCACAAAGGGTGAAGTGGGCTAAGTGTAGGGTTTAATTATTGCAAAAAATTTTAGAATTAGCTCAATTCACCTCTCTCTTAGGCATCTTGATCTTTTCAAAAGGGTGTTGAACCACATCCAAGAAGTGCGACATGCACTAAAGCATTATTGTTTGCTTGACATGACCACTACAAATGCAAGTCTAGACGACTTGAGAAATAATATGATCATTCCTTACGAAAATGAGTTGAACCACGTCCATGTGCGACACGCATTGAAGCCTTATTGTTTGCTTTAATATGACCACTTAGACGACTTGAGAAATACTCCCCCCGTCCCAAATTATAAGTCATTCCAAGAATTTTGAATAGTCAAAGCATCTTAAGTTTGACCAGTATATATTTGTATATTTGTGATTTATGAGCCTGATAAACAGACTAGCGACAGCGCATGTATGAAAGCAAGTTCCATATCTGCATGACAATATGAGCTCCAAGCCTCCAACTATCTGCGTCCAGCACGTGCATAATTGCAGGGAACCAGTTTGCTTGCATGTATGCATGCAGAATTACTCCGTGGCAAGGGGGGACAATAGCCCAGTCCCGCCTTCTGTTCGTTTGAACTTATCAGCTGGCTTATCAGTTAGAATCACTGTTCGTCTAAACGGTCGTTTAGCCCGTTTACACACTGTGTAAACACTACACAATGGTGCGCCGTTTCCGTTTAATCATCCGTTTACCCCGTTTAATTGGTTGTCTAGCCCGTTTAATGTGACGTTTTGCCCGAATAATGGCTAAACGGTAGGTGATCGACTATTTACAGTTTAGCGTTTAGAAAAACATTGGTTAGAATCTATAGTATTTTTCTCTCATAATAAAACAACTATAGCCGACTTATCAATCGGCTTTAATGCCGGCTCCACCGGTGCATTGATGCGCCGAGCTTGATTGCATATAGCGATGCTGTAGCTAGTACCTATGTACGATGCACATTATGCACGCAAAAGCAGTCATGATCCTTACGCGCGCGCTCTCTCTCTCTGTTCGAAATTGTGTATTTTGTTTCAACAGAACAATCCCTTAACCAACTTTTTTATTAATATTTACATGAAGTTTATGATAAAAAATGACTTTATTAGATCTATATAGAAATATGTGTACATGAAGTTTGTGATTTTGTATCATATAAATGAGATACCAAGAATAGTATCGGTTAAAGTCTTGTCCTAATAAAATGAAATACATACTTCCTCTATTCCATAAGTCATTTTGTTTTTTTTAGATATTATGTATTTAGATATACACTATATCTAGACTCTAGATACATATAGTAAAAATAATGTATTTAGAAAAACCAAAATACATTGTAATTTGGAGAAGTTCGAGTGCATCGAGGAGATGACCACTAACGTGGACGCCGTTCAGGGGCGCGTGCTGGCGGAGATCCTCGCCTGCAATGGTGACGTCGAGTACCTTACGAAACGTAGCCTCGCCGTTGGGGCCGTTGGCGCCGCAGCCACCCGAGCCAGTTTCCGGGCCAAGGTGCCCATGGTGAGGCACGAAGACGTGAAGCCGTACATCCTATGCGTCGCCAACGACGACACGTCTCCCGTCCTGACGGGCCCCGGCCACCTGATCTCCGAGTTCATTGTCACCACCGGCACTTCGGGCGGCGAGCCCAAGCTGAACCCCGCCGTGAAGGACGAGCTTGACCGCCACATGCTGCTCCACAGCCACGGCAGTCATGAACCAGTAACAGTTCATCATGAGTTCATTCATCCTATAGATAATACGTACGTGCACCCAATTTAACTGAACACGCGATTGCAGGCACGTGCCAGGGCTCGACAAGGGCAGCGGCCTCTACTTCTACTTCGTCAAGCCAGCAACGACGACGCCGGGCGGCCTGCCAGCGCGTACTCTCACGACGAGCCTCGTGCACAGCGATTAGTTCAAGAGGCGCCCACCGTACGACCCCAGCCAACGGCGGCTGTGCTGTGCGAGGACGCGTCCCAGAGCATGTACGCGCAGATGCTGTGCGGCCTGTGCCACTGCCACGCCGTGCTGCGCGTCGGCTCCGCGTTCGCGTACGGCCTCATTCGCGCCGTCTCCTTCCTGCAGCGCAACTGGAGGCACCTCGCCGCAGAACATTGAAACCGGCAGGCTCGTAGGCAGCCAGCGCATCACCGACCCCTCGGTGCGTGCGGCCGTCAATGCCGTGCGCCGGCCGGATCCCGAGCTCGCGCACTTCATCCGGACGGAGTGCGGCGGCGGCTGCTCGGAGGAGGGTGACTGCTGGGCCGGCATCCTCACGTGCGTTTGGCCCAACGCCAAGTACCTAGACGCTATCAGCACCGGCACCATGGCGCAGTACGTCCCGACGCTCCGTTACTTCAGCGGCGGCGGCTTGCCCATCGTTTCCACCGTCTACGGGTCCTCGGAGTGCTACTTCGGCCTCAACCTCCAGCCGATGTCCGGCGGCGACCCGGCTACTTCGAGTTCCTGCCCACGGACACCGTCATGCCCAGCATGGCCTACTTCGAGTTTCTGCCCACGGACAACGACGCCATGGCGGCGAGCCAGCTCGTGGAGCACGCCCGCGTGCAGTGCCGGTCATAGGATTTTAAGGTCATCTGAGGATCTCGTCGCAAGGGCCCCTCTTTACCGGGTATAAAATCTTATAATATATATGCGCTAATTTTACTTGCAAAACAAAAACAAATTCAATAACATATTTTTAATTTAACATGTCTAATAATTATCAAGGAACAATGTAGATTAAGCAATATATTTGTAGATGTATGATAATTATTGAGGAACAATATATATTAAAAAAATAATATATTCATTTTCTTTTCTCACCCATGACAAATGTTTTTTTAGGTAACATTCTAAAATTCTAACACCTAAATGAGAAGAAAAATATGACTATATGGGTACAAAGTACTAGAAGTTTGAAATATTATACAAATAATTAATTTAGATTAAAAATAAAAAGAAAAAAAATACATTGGCCCCGTTCGACTTACCCCGTATTCGGCTTGTTTTTTCAGCCGGAACAGTGTTTTTCTCTCACAACAATTTAGCCAGAAACAGTGTTTTTAGCCAGTTTTAGCCAAGATTTAGCAAACCGAACGGGGCCCTTGGGCCTAAACAGCTGATCGGTGATCGCAATTTATAAGAAGCCAAGAATTAAGACGTCGTCGTCGTGGAGCCCTGCCTAGCCGCCGTCCTCGTGCGCCGTGTCCGTATCTCCGGTAGTCTAACTCTTCGCAACGGCGCGGCTCGCCAGCTCCGCGTGTGTAAGGCGTACGTTGCGAACTCACGATCAGAGTGTGCTGTGTGCAGCATGACTCCTCGCCTCCTCTCTACCCGAGAGCCGTGGGGAAAGAAAATTAGGAAAGAAATACCGATGTTGTCTTTTTAGGCCACCTGGCCAGTTCTGTGTCTCTCTTCTTATTGGTTTGCTAATACCTAATAGACTATAGGACCTGGGGATTTGTATACCTAGGCTTGGGACCCTCCTCCGCTTGGGTCCTCAACCGTCGCACCTTGTGCCGGGCGTGAGTACGAGGTGGTGGTGACCACCTACGGTGGGCTGTACCCGTACCGCGTCGGCGACGTCCTTCGTGTGCTGGGGTTACACAATGTAGCGCCGGAGCTCCGGTTTGTGCGGCGTAGCAACGTGGTGCTGTCCGTCGACGTCGAGAGGACCGACGAGGCGGAGCTGTAGCACGCGGTGGGGCACGCATCGGCCGCGCTGCTCATCCCGCGCGGCGTAGGCGTCCTGGACTACACCACCTGGACGTGCGCCGAGGCGGTCCCGGGGCACTATGTCGTCTACTGGGAGCTGCTGCTGTCTTCGTCTTCGGCCACCACCGCAGTCGCCGAGACGACTGGAGTGGTGGACAGCGACGTGCTGGGCCGGTGCTGCTTGGAGATGGAGGAGGCGCTGAGCTACTCGTACCGCGAGGGAAGGATGGCGACTGGCTCCATCGGGGCGCTCGAGATCCGAGTGGTCCGGCCAGGTACCTTCGAGGAGGTTGTGGACTATGCCGTCGTCTCCCGCGGCATGTCCCTCGGGCAGTACAAGGTGCCGCGATGCGTGATGGTGTCGGCCATCGTCCAGCTGCTCGACTCAGCGTCGTGTCGCGCCACTTCAGCCCCGCGTTTCATTGCTACAGTAACTTCCACAGGGCGTTTGGTTTGGGCCTCCGAGGCTGGGGGTTGCCCGCCTCCGTTAATGCTTGGATTAACGGAGGTGGTCGTTTTCATTAACCGAGGCGGTCACAATTATCCGCAACGTAAAATCGATTTATAGAGACGGTTAACAAACAACCGCCTCCTAAAATCTATTTACGGAGGTGGGCCTCTAAAGTGGCATGCTTCCAAAAATAGATCCATTTTTGGAGGCGGGCCTCCGTTAATAGGCTAAGGACCAACAAGCCCATGAAAACTACGGCCGATACTACCCTTATCGGGCTTACATATATACCAGACTTAGGGTTTTCTTCTCAGCTCTCGCTCACTCTCTCTCAGCTCCTCCCTCCAACGACGCGCACGGCGCCCCTCTCTCTCCCTCACTTGCCCCTTCCTCTCCCTCTCCCCCATGAAAACTGTCGGGTTCATAAACCCGGGGTCCCTCGGGGACCAGCTTCCACACCAAGGCTTGGCCCAAGCAGGCAACACACAACTCGTGGGCTGGCCCAAGAGTCTAAAACAACAGGCCAGAAGGACGGTCCAGTCACCAACCGGAAGGCCTGGCCAAAGTGGAACGGCGCCCACTCATCGACTACTTCGGCCCACCTCTCCGACCGGAGCGCTCGCTTCGGACTCCAGCCACCTCCAAACGGCCTCTCCGATCGGAAGGCCTGGCCCAAGCGCTACTTCTGACTCTGACCCCGCATCTCCAACCGAGGTGCGCAGAAACCTTGCTCACCGCTCTTCTCCAACTGGCGTGACCAGAGCCGACTGGGGCCATCTGAATGGGGACGCCCGCTCGGAAGGAGCCAGGGACGAACGGAGAAAGCAAGCCAGGGCGCATAAGTCAAACCATGATACCAGGGACCATACCCTATACACCTGCAAGAATAGTACTCTGCAACCGCCCTGACACGAACAGTATTGTAGGCACCGACATTTCCCTCTATAGTATTGTAGGCGTCGTTAAACTCCCATACGGTCAGGCCCCCCACGTGCCTCTGGGCATCGATAGTGTTGTGTGCGTCGGGATTTACCGTATGGGGTGAATGTGGTGACACTCCTCACATGCCTCTAGGCATCAAACAGTATTTACAGGTACCGACGTCTACCATTCCTGAAGAAGGCAAACACAACCTCCCACATGCATCTGACATTCTACAATGACATCAACAGTGTTGTGGGCGCCTACCATTATTTTGTACCCGCCGGCATGGGCAACAAAGCTTAGTAGCATGCATACCCTCACCCTCTCACTTGTAAAGCCATCTCCTTTATCTATAAAAGGGGATGCGCTCCCTCCAACAAAGGGGCCCCTTTGAAGAGCCTTTCTTAGATTCATTAGGTCAACCAAGTTCACTAGTCCACAACCATAGAACCACCAGGTTCGGACCTCAAGCACACGCTTGAACACTTGGCTCATAGCGTAGCTCCTGTCGCTCTCAGCCCTTCCGACCGGAGCCGACCGGACCTCTTGTACACCCCATCTTTCTCCTTCTTGTTTGTAACCCCACTGCAAACTTCGAGCACCTGGGCTCAGGAATAAAGTCACCGACCAATCCAAACTGGACGTAGGGCACATTGCCTGAACCAGTATAAACCATGTGTCATTGAGTGCTAGGCCACCTCCGATCACAACGTACGGTAAAACTACAAATATTTACTATTTGGTCACATTCTGCACCGATAGTTGGCGCCGTCCGTGGGGAAGACGCTGTACGTTCAACACTTTTTGGTCATCGGATGGCCCACTTTCCCTCCACCCTCGCCATGGCGGGCTCAGGCAATACGATTCGCTTTGGCTCGCTGGAGTTCCCCGCACTCTCACCGTCTAGGATGCAGGTCCCACCTGTCTTCGAGCCATCCCAAGCCTTCCTCTCTAGAAGCCTGAACTTCGTCGCCGATCGGCTCGGCGTACTGCACCTCCGTGAGGAGGCTCACGTCCCAGCACCCGTCGGAGGGGCGCCCTCCATCGACTCCGGGACGCATGACTTCGATGACGCGGCATCTGCGCTTCATTCCAAGCAAACTCTCTGCTCAAACCCCGCTGTAAGTAATATGCGTACTATTATTTACTCTTTATCCACCATCTCTCGCCGATCATCAAGAGGGATCGCACCGCCCGCACCACAATCATCGTATGATCGGTTCTCCTATGGCCTCGCGTCCTCCATGGATGCATACGATCGGGGGCTCCGAAGGACGCTAGCGCCATCCCCCCTCACATCCGAATTTGTGGGAATGGCGAGCTATGCTCCCGCCGCTCTCCACGAACTCCTAGATGACGAGGGTGAGAGCGATGGCTCCAGCATCGGTGACGTGGCACCTCGCCACCATCCGTCCCGGGAGTGCTCTATGGCAGACGCTCTAGGACAGTCACCGACCGGACGACATGAGTCCTAGCCCTGAGGGCCCGGGACGACGGTGTTTACACCAGAATTTGGAAGAAGGATTTCAGAGGCTCGAAAGCTCCCAAAACCATGTCAGCAAGGGATCAATTGCATGTAGATCGAAAACAGCTGATTTAGATGCAGCACTAGAATCGACTTTCTTCAGATAGCGTCAGTGGATAACGACAGAAGCTATAATCGGCGCTGGGACGAGACATGCTGGACTATACAAAAAGGGAAAGATTAGAGTCCAAGTTATCTTAAATTAGGAATGTTTTCATGCCAAAGATTGTAACAAGTTGTGCTCGAGTAGGATTCATGTCTAGACTCTGGGTATAAATATCAAACCCCGGCTATTGTCAAACACACAATCAATCAAATACAAGTCAATTTACTTTTTCGGCTCCGGCCACCCCTTAGGAGTAGGAGTAGAGTAGATCTCGTTGAGTTCTTCAGCGAGTACGGCTGCATCGATCCGGTCGATCTCCACTGCTTGTCTGTAAGTACCGTCATGGTTTATACCTCTGTTCATATGGCTGCATCGATCCGATCGACCCCCACTACGACTCTGGTATAGGCTATCGACTCTTGCCTAGTTCAAGTATGGCCTATGTGATTCTGTCTCACACCCCATTGCTTGAACTAGACCAAGGTCAAGTTATCGGCTCTACCTTTGAATGGCAGTCTCTGGTAGATTCATTAAGTTACCAATATTGCTTATTGCTTTCATTGGTTATCTAATTACAGCAATATCACTCTGCCCGATTGAGATTGATCTGGATCGACCTTATATCTTATTCAACCCATCGTTTGCCAATCTAAAACTGATCTAATCTACACCTTAAACGATGAGTTATGTTTTTATCGGCTGTTTTATATCAATCTTAATCGTGCATAGCTGCGGTTAAGGCATGTTCGATCTTGAGTAGATCTATCGGTTAGCAAGAATCGTTCCATGGCCCGTTATCATGGCCTGTGGGATTCTACCTCTCACCCCACTGTTAGCACCGTGGAGTGGGGATCGTTAGTTGATAGATCCGTTCCTGAGAAGGCATGACTTTAACTGTGCGCTATGCCTGAATCGGCTGTTTAGCCGATATCGAGCGCTTTCACAAATAGTTCACATTACAAGACCATTGAAGTAGAGATAAGTTGAAAGATATGTTAGCCCCATGATCTTATTATTGTATTATAGCCTGCATGATTCTGCCTTATGCCCCACTGATATTAGTAATGAGTTAGGGTCATCGAGTCTATTGTTGTTTCTACAGCCTGCATGATTCTGCATCATGCCCCACTGGTCATGGCGATAGATAAGATCTAACATGTTCATTAGATTTATCTTTATTAAATGGTTAAGTGGTGTTGAATTGTTTCTTTATATAAAAGGGGTTCAATTACTTGTAATCATTAGCTCAGTTTAAACCGATCATCGTGGATATCTTATTGCCTTTGATTAATTCTTGCTCGAATTATGTTTATCCTGAATGATAACCAATTCTTCTTACATAACCCCATGAGCTTTAACCGATTTATTCTCATGAATATGCTAGAATCGACTATTTAGTCGATTTCCTCTCATACTGGCTCTTAGAGGCGCACATTCGGGACTGTCTAGCAACACCAACACGTTCCGCCCTTACTTACTAATAAGCTTTCTCTCCTTGTCAATTACAGGGTCAAACTGATTGGCACATCTCGGGAGGATTGCGTAGGATCGACCACCCTTACGCTGAAGCTAGGCGAATCTGCTCCATCGAGCGGACCCTTTTGACTTGCTGCGTGTGTCCTCGGCACGGAGACGAAAATTCTGTGTCGACACATGTTTCTGGCATGCCCGGTGGGACACCACAATCATCATGGCGGTTCACAACAACGACAACATCCTTATGGTACATTATGAAGACCTACCTGATGAAGATAAGGGTACCATCAACAAAGCTACAGAAGAATTTCAGAAAAAGTGGTTGTTGTCCTACACCAAAACATGTGACAGCACCATTATTCAGAAATTTCCACTACCAAGAGTTCTACTACATGGACAGACAGATACAGTCGAAGCTAAAGACAGGCGTTTCTTTGTGGAAGCCATAGACAAATCTATTCGTGATGCCCTATTAAGCCGCAATGAAGCTTTCGTTGACGCATTTCACAACGCCATGAAAGAGGCGATTCAAGGAATTCCAGTTAGTCAGGTTGGATCAACTTATTACAACATTCTAGATCCGTTGACCCAAGAGACTAATCAAGTCGGTACTAGCCATCATCAAGCAGCAAGCCAGTAGAAGAACCAGCAGATTGAGATTCCACAAGGGTATCATTATGGCACAGATTATAACACTCTTCACATGATACCAAATCCAGGATATCAAGGCACATGGGATTTCAATCCACAGATGGGTCAGCAAGTACCAAGAAATCCAAATCCGCAAGCTGACAAGTTGCTGCTAAAGGTGACCGAGATGATGAAGAATTAGTTCGGTTTGAAGCCAAAAGGGCTGACCTTTTCGTACAAACGCCCATACCCAGAGTGGTATAATTTGGTCGCTCTTCCTACAAATTACAGGCTCCCAGAGTTCGCCAAGTTCACTAGTCAAGATAGTACAAGCACAATAGAACATGTCAGTCGGTATCTTACACAATTGGGCGAAGCATCAGTTGAGGATGCCCATCGAGTTCGTTCCTTCTCCTTATCCCTGTCAGGGCCAGCCTTCACTTGGTTTTCATCACTGCCAATCAACTCCATTACCAATTGGGCTGACCTAGAGAAGAAGTTTCATACATATTTCTACACTGGGACTGGGGAAAAGAAGATAACCAATTTGACAACCATGAGACAGAGGACTAATGAATCGAGCACCGAGTTTCTTTAGAGATTTCAAGAGACTAGGAACTTGTGCTTCTCGTTGAGCTTGGCAGATGATCAGTTAGCTGCTTTAGCCATCCAAGGAATGCTGCCAATGTGGAAAGAAAAGCTGCTAGGACAAGAATTTGACAACTTGGGTCAATTGGCTCAACGAGTAACAACGCTCAATAGCCAATTCTAGAGTATACACAGAGATACCCGATTCTAGAAGAATACCACAGTAGCCGAAGCTTATAAACCATATTCGATTGATGACGACTATGAAGATGAAGAAGAAGAGGTTGCAGCAGCCAAATGGAATTAGGGGCAAGAAGACAGTGATGGTGCCAAATCCTTGGGTAGAGGAGTCGAGGAGAGTTATGACTTTGATGTTACTAAATTGGACAAGCTCTTTGATTTCTTACTTAAGAAGGGGCAGATCAAGTTGCCCGATGGTCATGTCATATTACCCCCTAATCAGTTGAAGAATAAGAAATTCTACAAATTCCATAACGCTACTTCTCATTCCACTAATGAATGCAGAATCTTCAGGCAGCATATACAGAGAGCTATTCAACAAGGGAGGCTCAAGTTCGATACACCTCAGAAGATGAAAGTTGATGATAATCCTTTCCCAGGAGATCAAAATATGGTTGATGTCGGGCTATTCAAAGGAAAAACTAAGGTTCCAACATCAGCCAAATCAAGAGAAGCTGGAACAGTTGATCCCAAGATGCAAATATCGGCTGATGAGTATAGAGAGATTAGAAAATGTCGTGATTAGCAAAAGAGCCGATATGAACAGGGGAAGCATCAAAGGATGGAGCGACAAAGCCGCGAGTTACATCTTGAATCTTATTGAATAAGTGGCAGTAGTAGAAGGAAAGGAATTATCAGCGATGGTTAGAGGATCAAGAATACCAGCGTCAACTAGAAGAAGAAAGGTATGAAAGGAAGCAAGCCGAATCGCATTGGAATTGCCCTTTCTTCAGATACTGCTGGAACAAAGGTTTGAAATTGCCTACCAGACACAACTATCCAGAATGCAGCAATCAATATTGGGAGTTTAGGCAATCTCAAATCAACCGCCGATCTATCCATGCCCAGGATGCATATCATCATAATAACATGGATTGATGCTTAAAAAATAAAAGTATTCATGATCGGCTAGAAAAAAGAGTTGTTGACCAAGACTGGGCTGATCATCAAGGAGGCAACGTGAAAGAATACTTTTGGTAGGAAGGCCAATGGTGCCCCGGAGGACTAACAAGGAGCTAGAAGAGAAGGGTGCAGCGCCTAAGGAATAGAGAGTTGGAACAGGCTCAAGTATCTAGTAAACCTCAAGTGTGGCGTGCCAAGCAAATAGCCGATAGAAAAGCAACCATCGGCTAATATCCAAATGGTTTTTCTGTTGCCATCAGAGTTCAGAGCTCCAGTAAATCAAGGAGTTTATTCAGATTTCGATGAATCAGAGTATGAAGAGATAGTTACCAAGTTGACAGTCGTACAGCAAGCGATATTTGACAGACCAGTCAAGCATCGGCACTTGAAAGCGTTATATATGAAAGGTCTTGTTGATGAAAAGCCGATGAGCAAGATGTTAGTAGACAGGGGTGCATCTGTCAATCTTATGCCTTATACTACTTTTCATAAGCTTGGCAAAGGACCAGAAGACGTGTTGGAAACCGACATGATGCTCAGAGACTTCGGAGGTAACATGTCTAAGACCCAGGGGGCAATAAACGTCGAACTAACAATTGAAAGCAAGACTCTGCCCACCACATTTTTTGTCATTGATGGAAAGGGGTCGTACAGTTTAATCCTCGGTCATGACTGGATCCACGCAAATTGCTACATACCATCGACCATGCATCAGTGTTTGATTCAATGGCATGGAGATGGTGTCGAATTGGTTCGCGCTGATGAATCTATGAGCATTGCAACAGCCGATCCAGTCTTTTGGGAACTGGGAGATTTCGAATGTTTCTCTGGCAAGACATGGGAAGGAGGCTTCATTAAAATTAGCAATGAAAGCCAACAACCGATGCAAGCAATCGGCTCTGAGAGTTTGTTTTAGTAAAAAATGGTACGGTTTCACATTGGCCATTGGAATGAAGGAAAACAAACATTAGGTTGTTCGACCTGGGTTGATTGCTTGTTCAACTTTTGATGTGAGAGTTTCTATGGCACATTATCCTAACACCCGGGCAACATTCGATAGCTGATTCATTCTCGACTCTAATAGCCGGTACCGTAAGGGTATCGCCTCTAGTTCAAAAAATGAAAATCTTCAAAGACATAAAAGCCAATACGACACGTGTCGCCTCTAGAACAAAAAACAAAAAGAACAAGAAACATTCACAGTCATGCACGAAGGCATCGCATTGAAACATAATCATAAAAGAATAGGAGTCTTTGTTCATTAGATTACCCTAAGTACAGACTAATCAAAGATCTTGTTCACCACATCCTGAGCGGATGTGATGTCTACTATGGCCTCCGCTGCAATGGTGAATTCTTCAAGCAGGTCCTCATGCTCCTTAGGGCTGTTGCCCATTGGGAAACATGTTTCCATGGCATGGAGCTCATACCCTGTATGGACTTATGCCACGGTTAGCGCCACCGCCACACCATGACGAACGCCATGGAGGGCGATCTCCCAAACGCAGACCAGAACGTCTTGGAGATGAGCATCGATGGAGGATCCCCGAGCATTGACAGCGTCTATGGCTGTGTTCGCCGCTAGTTGGAGGGATTCTAACTGTGCTGTCAGGGCTGACAATCACGAGAACAAGAAGACGGTCAAGATGAAGATAATGGAAGTTAGAGTAAAAAGCCTTCATGGGATTCATCTTACCCGCCACCATGGCGTCAGATTCGGCCAGCCGAGCTCGAATGGCGCTGGCCTCCTCTTCAGCCATGTGAAGGGTGGCCTAGGAAACCCCGAGGTGAATCTCCAGTTGGCCATTCTCCCAAGTCGCCTTGGAGTAACGATTTTGAGCCATCCTCCACTCATGAAGATAGTGCCGGGCGTCGTCGCCATTGTAGGAATCAGAGGAATCCGATGACGAGGCCGTCATAGAAGATGCAGCGTCAGAAGGCCCATCAGCCCTGGGAAGGGGATGGAGACTATCGTCCACAACAAACCTATAGGCAAAATCAGAACTATTCATCATCATAAGCAAGAGATGTCGATCTCACCTCATGCGTCGGAGACGTTGGTTCATCGGCATATTCTCCTCTGGGATTTCCTCCACCGCACGCTTACCTTGGTTATCTTCACTGGCCATGGAGGACGATTAGATCTACAAAGGGGAAAAAGAGAACCGCTACAGGATTTTGACAGGCGGAGAAGAACGGAGAAACAGTTGCGAGTAAAGATGTATTCAAGGCCGAAACCACCAGCCAGTATTTGAAGACCTAAAGCGAAGGGATGGATGCCTCGGGACGTGTAAAAGGCGCCACTTCACTAATGCCGATGGGAATACGGCGCTAAGCAACTAAAAGGCAGGAAATCGAAGGGTTCTCTTAATAGAAGCCGTGTTTTCAGACTTGGTTAAACTAAGGGCCTGGATCAGCTATATCAAATCGGCTCTTTAGCCGAAGAAGGAAGCATGAGTAAACAACGGAGAATATGATCGGTTCTACACAAGATCCACGATGACATGCAGATTGGGGCACCATGGGTCACTCTCGGTATTTCTAGTCAAAAGGCATCAGCTCCCACAGGCTATTGACCTCTCCAGCTGATCTAGAAATGCTCTCGAAGACACATTTATGATGATCAAAAGGCGAGACAGCCAGTGTGGTCGCCTAATCAGGGGAAACCTTATCAGCTCAGGCATTGTGCACTTGGTACATTTTGAGACGTTGGGAAGAGAAGGAGGATTTAGTGGATCAATGGGAAATATTTGAAGGAATATTACCCTAATGTTTAGATTAATACTCAGCTACCAATTCGCTTGACTAACAGCTCTAATAGCCGATACCAGAAAAGTATCGTTGCTGGTGCGAAAATAGACCCAGAAGAGTAAAAGCCGGTACAATGCGTATCATCCGTGGAGGCAAAGCAAGCATAAACAAAGTAATGCGCATGGTGCCAAGACAAGAAAAAATATCTGCTAAATGTCGCCTATTACAAACTACGGGCCGAGGGAAACCTTGCCTATTATGTCATCGGCCAAGGTATTAAAGGCTACAGAATTGGCGACACTCATGAAATCCTCAACCAAGCGCTCCTGCTCCCTAGGGTATGCTGCATCTAGAAAACCATGGGGAAGAAGCTAAAGATTTTGGCCCGAACGGGCTTGGGCGGTAGCCAACGCCGTGGCAGCACCATGACGAACGCCATGGAGGGCAACAGCACCCCTGGCATTAACAAATCCTACCACATGATCCGCGGCTAATTGAAAGCTCTCCAGTTAGGCAGATAAGTCTAAAAGATTCAAAGAGGAGGTGATCAGAGTCTTGGAGACAAAATTGAAAAGAAACAGAGGTTACGACAGTATCTCACCCACAATTCTGGCCTTGGCCTTGGCCAACCTATCCTTCACCGAATCGACTGCAGGAGGTGACCGGCATCGAACCATGGCCAGGGCTGATTCTGCGAGGGATAGACACTCAGCGAGATTCTGGCCATGTCGATCAATGGAGGCAAGTAGATCATCATTATCAATCCATCTCATCTAATGGCAAGAGGGCTGGTGGCAAGCCATTGATAAGGAAGACCCTGAAGGCCGAACAGAGTCGGCCCTGCTCCCCGAGGCAGTAGAGGCATCACAGGATACACCCTCCTAACGACGAAGGCACTGATGCGATGATGCAGATCTGTTAAGAGCCTCCTCAGCAGGCCTCTTGCTGTTCTCCATAATCTCAAACCTATAGAAGAGCAAGAACTATACTAAGGATGTAGAAGGTTTGAGACAGGACGGGTAGCTTTCTGAGCCCCAGCCGTGGTCCGTATATATAGCTCGGGAGGTGAGGAGATGGATTTCATCGGGGGTGTGAAAACTAAAAACAGATACGGAAACGGATCGGCACTCCGGGGTTTCAGGGGACAAATAACGAAGAGATAACAGATTCAGACTTGTTGCTTCCCCATATTACGAAGTGTCGTGGGATGGGTTCAAAGAATTTACATTGACCAAAAATTAACCCCCCAAGACTTCTTTGGATTGAAGGGAGTTTGGGTCCCCACAAGGCCAAAGGTTATCATGAATCAAGTCACATCGGCCAGTTAGCAAACTTGTATCAGAAGAAAGAGGAAGGTCGCCCGCTTAACAGATGCCTAACCAGTTTTCTCGATGACTGGAAACTGTGGGAAAGAAGCATGTGGCTCTCCTAGTGGGCGTTTGATGAAGCAAACGAGGGGAAGGTGTCCACACATTTTAGCCCTTGTAAGCACTAGAACAGCTTTGCGAGCATGGAGAGAAGACTCAGGTGGTATCACAAGACTTCTTCTAGCCGCAATAGCTGATTCTCTTACTCGACAAGGTGCTAGAATGAGCGACACGATCACCTTATGCACAAGAATTCTTCTAACCACTCAAGATCTTCATGGCAAAGGGATGAACCATGGAGGGTCCGGTGAAGTCAGAGTTCGAGAAGGCAGGAAGAAGAGAAACATAGCTAAATAGTTGAGTTGCTCTCGCCAGGGTCGAATAAGCATTTTATAGCCGACCCGGGAAGATGAATCCAAATGTCCGTGAAACAGTGGTACTCTTACAAAAGTCTTGGTCATAGGCTCATGAATGGACGCAAGCGGCAACGAACGGTGGACCCTAGATCAAGGTTCTCTACCTGTGACTATGGACCAATCAGGGATGCAGATAGGATAATTTTGAAATAAAATTACTTTTATCCCAAAATTGGAGGGCATGTGTTTACACCAGAATTTGGAAGAAGGATTTCAGAGGCTTGAAAGCTCCCAAAACTATGTCAGCAAGGGATCAATTGCGTGTAGATCGAAAACAGGTTATTCGGATGCAGCACTAGAATCGGCTTTCTTCAGATAGCGCCAGCGGATAACGACAGAAGCTATGATCGGCGCTGGGACGAGACATGCTGGACTTTATAAAAAGGGAAAGATTAGAGTCCAAGTTATCTTAAATTAGGAATGTTTTCATGCCAAAGATTGTAACAAGTCATGCTTGAGTAGGATTCATGTCTAGACTCTGGGTATAAATATCAAACCCCGGCTATTGTAAAACACACAATCAATCAAATACAAGTCAATTTACTTTTTCAGCTCTGGCCACCTCTTAGGAGTAGGAGTAGAGTAGATCTCGGTGAGTTCTTCAGTGAGTACGGCTACATCGATCCGATCGACCTCCACTGCTTGTCTGTAAGTACCGTCATGGTTTATACCTCTGTTCGTATGGTTGCATCGATCCGGTCGAGCCCCACTGCGACTCTGGTATAGGCTAGCTATTGACTTTTGCCTAGTTCAAGTATGGCCTATGTGATTCTGCCTCACACCCCACTGCTTGAACTAGACCAAGGTCAAGTTATCGGCTCTACCTTTGAATGGCAGTCTCTGGTAGATTCATTAAGTTACCGATATTCCTTATTGCTTTCATTGTTTATCTAATTACAGCAATATCACTCTGCCCGATTGAGATTGATCTGGATCGGCCTTATATCTTATTCAACCCATCGTTTGCCAATCTAAAACTGATCTAATCTACACCTTAAACGATGAGTTATGTTTTTATCGGCTATTTTATATCAATCTTAATCGTGCATAGCGTGCGGTTAAGGCATGTTCGATCTTGAGTAGATCTATCGGTTAGCGAGAACCGTTCCATGGCCTGTTATCATGGCTTGTGGGATTCTGCCTCTCACCCCACTATTAGTACCGTGGAGTAGGGATCGTTAGTTGATAGATCCGTTCCTGAGAAGGCATGACTTTAACTGTGCGCTATGCCTGAATCGGTTGTTTAGCCAATATCGAGCGCTTTCACGAACAATTCACATTACGAGACCATTGAAGTAGAGATAAGTTAAAAGATATGTTAGCCCCATGATCTTATTATTGTATTACAGCCTGTATGATTCTGCCTCATGCCCCACTGATATTAGTAATGAGTTAGGGTCATCGAGTCTATTGTTGTTTCTATGGCCTACATGATTCTGCATCATGCCCCACTGGTCATGGCGATAGATAAGATCTAACATGTTCATTAGATTTATCTTTATTAAATGGTTAAGTGGTGTTGAATTGTTTCTTTATATAAAAGGGGTTCGGTTATTTGTAATCATTAGCTCAGTTTAAACCGATCATCGTGGATATCTTATTGCCTTTGATTAATTCTTGCTCGAATTATGTTTATCCTGAATGATAACCGATTCTTCTTTCATAACCCCATGAGTTTTAACCGATTTATTCTCATGAATATGCTGTAATCGACTATTTAGTCGATTTCCTCTCATACCGGCTCTCAAAGCCACACATTCGGGACTGTGTGGCAACACTGGCATGTTTCGCCCTTAATTACTGATAAGCTTTCTCTCCTTGTCAATTGCAAGGTCAAATTGACTGGCACATCTTGGGAGAATTGCGTAGGATCGACCACCCTTGCGCTGAAGCTAGGCAGATCTACTCCATCAAGCGGACCCTTCTGGCTTGCTGCGTGTGTCCTAGGCATGGAGATGAAAATTCTGTGTCGACACACGGGCCTTCAGCCGACGTATCCGGAGAGCACCATTCCCATGATGTTTCCGACCGCCCACCAACATCACCAAATACACCAGGGAGATAAACCCAGGTATTTGGCTCAAAGACTTCTGGCTCGCCTGTCGGGCCGGAGGAGTGGATGATGACTATTTCATCATTTAGTATCTTCCCATTTGCGTGGGGGAGCATGTTCAGGCATGGCTTGAATTCCTCCTGCACAACAGCATCCGCGACTGGGTAGACCTCAAGAGGGTCTTTATCGGAAATTTCTAGGGAAGTATGTCCGCCCTAGAAACTCCTGGGACCTCAAGAGCTGCCAGCAGAAGCCCAGTGAGTCCTTGCGGGATTACTTCCATAGGTTCTCCCAATAATGCAACTCCCTCCCTGATGTCATTGACATAGACATCATCAGCGCGTTCCTCTTCGGGACGAACTGCGAGTCCCTGATTCACAAGCTTGGCTACCTGAAGCCCCGTACCACACGCGACCTGCTCGACGTCACCACTAACCACGCCTCTGGTGAGGAGGCGGTCAGAGTGGTCTTCAGTGGAGGCCAGGACAAAGTCAAGGCCAAGTGTGCGGACCAAGATGAGGGCCCCTCCACACAGAAGGGTAAGAAGAACAAAAAGGATCGGCGCCGATCGGACAACACCACGATGGTCGCCATGGCTGATTGCTCGGGCAAGCAGCCCCAACAGGGGCTGCCTGACCACTTCAACAAACTCATGGACAGTCCATGCACCAACCATGCCTACTCCGTCAAACACCTCTTCAAGGACTGCGAGCTTCTCAAACATTTCCTCTGATAGGCTGGCGGGCCAAAGGAAGGAGATGGCAAAGAGGTGGCGGCCAAAAAAGGAGGCGTGGCAGGCAAGGATGGAGATGGCTTCCCCAAACCTGAGGAGTGCATCATGATCTTCGGCGGGTCCAACGCCATCTAGACGAAACGCCAGCATAAGGTGCGCTATAGGGAGGCATACGCCGCCGAGACGGCCGTCCCCTCCTTCCTTAGTTGGTCAGAATCTCCGATCACCTTCGATCAGAGGGACCATCCCTCCCACATCGCAAGACCAGGATGCTACCCGCTCATTGTCGACCCCATCATCCGCAAGAAGTGCCTCACCAAAGTGCCGATGGACGGAGGCAGCAGCCTCAACATCCTATACATCGACACCCTCGATGCCATGCGCATCTCCCGATCGGAGCTCCACCCAGCAGGCTCCCCCTTCCACAGGGTAATCCTGGGAGCGCAGGCATACCCGCTCGAACAGATTGATCTACCCATCATGTTCGGTGGCCAGTCCAACTTCCACTCGGAGGTCCTCACCTTCGAGGTGGTAGACTTTCTAGGGTCCTACCATGCCATCTTGGGGCAGCCATGCTATGCGAGATTCATGGCAATCCCCAACTACACCTATCTCAAGCTAAAGATGCCAGGACCAAACGGCGTCATCACCATGAGTAGCGCCTTCTCGCACGCCTTCATGTGCGACCGCGAGCACTACG
The DNA here is from genome assembly GCF_019320115.1 of Miscanthus floridulus. NCBI lineage: Eukaryota > Viridiplantae > Streptophyta > Magnoliopsida > Poales > Poaceae > Miscanthus > Miscanthus floridulus. Next base: position 5,234,531 of record NC_089594.1, read on the forward strand.
AGCTCACCACTGCGGTCGTCAACTCATCCGAGCTCCCGCGGCTCGGGGAGTCGTCGACCCCAACAGTCCCAGACTGCAACAAACCGACCTCCTCGATGGCCTTCCACCCGCTCAAGGAAACCAAGGCGGTGGGTATCGACCCCACCGACCCAACCAAAATGTTGTGGATCAGGACCCAGCTCCCGTCCAAATAGGAATGCGAGCTCATCGACTTCCTGCGTGCCAATCACGATATCTTCGCATGATAGCCTTCTGACATGCCGGGCATACCGCGGGAGGTCACCGAGCACGCTCTGCACCTCGTCCCGAGCTCGAAGCCCGCCAAGCAGCGCCTGCGTCGCTTCGACGATGAGAGACGCAGGGCCATAGGCAAGGAGATCGCTAAACTCTTGGCAGCCGGATTCATCAGAGAGGTATTCCACTCCGACTGGCTTGCCAATCCCGTTCTTGTTAAAAAGAAGACCGGGAAGTAGAGAATGTGCGTTGATTATACTGACCTCAACAAAGTGTGTCCAAAGGCTTTGCCACGCATAGACTAGATAGTCGACTCCACCTCAGGTTGCAAGATCCTCTCCTTTCTAGATGCCTACTTAGGCTATCACCAGATTGCGATGAAAGAATCCGATCAGCTCGCAACCTTGTTCATCACCCTGTATGGTTCGTACTACTATGTGACCATGCCTTTTGGCCTAAAGAACGCTGGCACCACCTACCAAAGGTGCATGCAGCATTGCTTCACCAACCAAATCGACCCGCTCGATCAGCCTAATCAACCCCAGTGGCCGAAACCAACGATTGTCGTCTATGTTGATGACATTGTGGTCAAAACGGCTCAAGCTCATGACCTGATCACAAACTTGGCCGCAACATTCGTGAACCTCCGAAGGTTCAACATCAAGCTGAATCTCGAAAATTGTGTTTTCGGGGTACCGAAGGGGAAGCTGCTTGGATACATCATATCCTAGCGTGGCATCAAGGCCAACCCCGAAAAGATCATGGGCATTTTCAGCATGGGCCCCATACGTAATGTCAAGGGCATACAAAGGCTCACCGACTATCTGGCTACCCTGAGCCACTTTATCTCTCGGCTCGGTGAATGGGGGATGCCACTCTACAAGCTCCTCAAAAAGACAGACGCCTTCGTTTGGACTAAGGAAGCCTAGTAGAATCTAGAAAGCCTCAAAGCATCTCTGACATCGGCCCCAATCCTTGTCCCTCCCGAATAGGGGGAACCCCTCCTCCTGTATGTCGTGGCAAGCAACCATGTTGTGAGTGCCGCCCTGGTCATCGAAAGCGAGGAACTGGGACACCAGGTCAAGGTCCAGTGACCCGTATACTTCGTCGGGGAGGTACTCACCGACCCAAAGGTCTGGTACCCCTAGGTGCAGAAACTCCTATATGTGGGATGAATCTCTAAGTGGGCACTCGAACTCATGGGCCATGACATCAAATATACCCCTCGCACCGCTATTAAGTCTCTGGCTCTCGTGGATTTTGTCACCAAATGGACAGATGTCCAGCTATCAACCCCAGACGTCACCCATGAGTACTGGACAATGTACTTCGATAGGTCTGTAATGGCGCCCGGCTCAGGGGCTGGAGTGGTTCTGATCTCCCTAGATGGGAGTAGACTTCGCTATGCCATCCGCCTCCACTTTTCAGCTTCAAACAACGCCACGGAATATGAGGCCCTTATCAACGGACTACGCATCTCCATTGAGCTCAGCGCTATGTGACTCTACGTTCACGGTGACTCGAAACTAGTTGTTGATCAGGTCATGAAGGAGTCCTCCTACAAAAGCCCCCTCATGATAGCATACTACCAAGAGGTGCGCAAGCTCGAGGACAAATTCTAGGGGATCGAACTGCATCACGTCCCTCGAAGGGACAATGATGCCGCCAATTTTCTTGCAAAACAGGCCACCAGACGGGACCCATCCCTGAGCGGGATCTTCATCAATGATGTCCATGAGCCATCCGCCCACATCCTAGAAAGTCCGATCCAGAGACACCTCGACGCCCAACCGGCGCTCGGGGGCTCCAACCCCAATGCCCAGCCGGCGCTCGGGGGCTCCGACCCCAACACCAAGCCAGCGCTCGGTGGCTCCGATCCCAGTACCTCTATGAGGACGTCACCCACAAACGTCGCCATATTGGCACTCGATCAAACCAACCGGCAAGTGCCGCTACTCGCCTACCTCCTCGAGGAGGTTCTCCCGCCCGAAAGGACCGAAGCCCGACGGATCGCTCGACGCGCCAAGACCTTCATCGTGCTTGGTGACGAGCTCTACAAACAGAGTCCATCAGGGGTACTCATGAAGTGTATCCCCACCAACTAGGGGAGGCAGCTCCTCCGTGAGGTCCATGCCGAGATTTGCGGACATCACGCGGCCCCAAGGTCGCTGGTCGGAAAAGCCTTTCGCCAAGGTTTTTACTGGCCCACTGTGGCAGAACCGCCTAATTTAATGCCTCACAGGAGTGCTCATCTTCCATTAAACACTAAGCACTCGAGGGAGAACACTAGATTACTTGGTTCTGTCGGGCACACCCTAGAGGAGAACCTGAAAATCCATATTTTTGCCATCAGGATCACAAATGAGAGAATAAAGCTTACATCATTTGTAACTATTTCTTATATCACTTTTAATACAACGTCAGAGTGTAATATCTATTAATATAACAGTAGAATAAAATCATATTATCAGAGTTGTAAACAATTTAATTGAACAGCGGAATATAAACATGTGATCAGAGTTACAGCAGAAATAAACCTCTATTAATGACATGATGAAGTATTGATATATAAACTACGACAACAGATTATTAAACTTTCATTTATAAAAGCATTTGGTGAGAGTTATAAATAACAACTATGATCGCAGCGTAAAGGAAATCCTCGCTGAGCCCACCAGGAGGAATCCACACACAAAGGTCAGCTCTAGCATCCACCTGTCACCTGCAGCAGGGGGAATAAAACGCTGAGTACTCAATTGTACCCAGCAAGACTTACCCGATGGAGAAAAGAAAAGACTCCAAGGATATGCAAGGCTATCTGAATTGTGGGTTGCATTTGTAGAAAGCATTACTAAGCGTGCGTCCTTATATTTGATTTTTAGTAATAGCCGCATTGGTTCATTAGCTAACCATTCTATGTAAGCACCTATGCTACTTTCAAGCAAGTGGTAAGCAATCAGATTTCCTTTTGTCCATCTTCCATCTTTCATCTTCAGTTCTTACTACGATGCTAAACCGTAGACAAGCCATACCGGATAGCCCGGCGATTCGTGAATCAATGCCCCCAGCTGGGTACCCCGAAAACACACGCCCCGCTTGTACCCCAGGCACAAGTAGGACCAACCCATCACTCTCCTGTCTCGGGTGTCCAAGTCCCCGTCCAAACTGGGACTCCAAGCCCCCGCCCCTGAGTCCCAGACTCAGTGCGGTGCAAGGACCTCCTCCACCAAAACAAAACCCTAACAGTCGGTTCAGAAAGAGCCAGATCCGCAACAAGAGAGCAACAAGTCTTCCAAGCGCCCATACACAAGTATGTGCTCGGGATAATAAGTCTGTGACCTGCCCAGAGTCATATGCAACGATCGGTCCTTAACCGACCAGACAGGGAAAAACAATTGTGACCAAGCTATGATCCGCCTCCGCGGCGACACAACTTCTTACACCCACCAATACCCAAACCATATCCCTGCTCGGTCACCATTTTTTCTTTCCACCATTTTATATTCCAAGTGATAATCATATAGTAACATATTTCCTATATCTCGCGAGTGACAGGCAATCACTCGACTTCTACCGGAGTCCTGTAGCATAGCAATCTACACGAACCTGTCATACTAGTATGACTCATAGGATAAAGATATATATGCAAGTGGGTTTCATTCAATACCTTAAAACTTAATGCACAATTATAATTTAAACTATAGAAAAGTAGGGGTTATGCACCGGGGCTTGCCTGGGTAAGATATATTAAAAAGTTAGAATCTGCATCTTCAGATCATCCACCAGCAGCTGGATAGAAAACCCATTACATCATCTCCTGGAGAGAATACCAGTACACTATCTTCGGATTCCCAATCATCCTTCATTCGATCCGTTGATCCATCATCGTACCTATACGATATGCATGCGATGCAATGCAAAGATGTGAATAATCGACGACAGCCAAAACACTTCGAAATCCGATCCCGCCTCACAAGCTAACGAGGTAATTCTAACGCTGGTCTATGCATCCAAGTCGCCGAATAAGGCATTATTTCCCAATAATTGTTTTAGCTATATAATTCGAAGTGATTTCGTTATTTCATTTTATCGATTTATTCGTTATTCGAACTAGAGCATCATTATCTACCTAGCAAACTAATTATTATTGCTATAAAAATTACAGTGAGTAGATAATAATATTAGTAGTTTACTGTCAAATTTTTAGAGTCAACCCTATTACCGATTTATCACGAAAGTTCCTACAAGTTTATATTTTTATAATATTAAGTATCTTAGAATAATTATATAGCTCCCAAGAATATTATCCAACTAGATGAACAAATTATACTAGCAGGTAGATCATGATTTTAGAAACGCAATAAAACTAGTTTTTACAATTTTTGGATTCCCATACCATTTTATATTGATTTTACAAGTTTACTTTATCAGCTAAATTGGAAATCGCTCTATAAATCAAAAAGGGCCGGTGCAACTAAATTGGCCCAGTAGCTAGGCAGCCCAGTCGGCACCAGCCTGGCCTAGGCGGATGGCGCCAGCGCTGATGGCCCACGCGGAATGCGCGGCCCAGGCGAGGTGGCACGCGACCGGCCCAGCGGGGCGAGTAGCCAGCGGCCCAAACAACTGGCCCGCGCGCGATGGCAGCGAAACGGCCCAGTGCGGCCTGCCCGGGCGCGGCGCGAGTAAAGGCGCGGACAGCCCACGGGCGCAAGGCAGGCCATCGGCAGGTGGCGTGGTGCAAATGCGAAACAGCCCCTATACTTTTCTTAAATCACCCCGCTGGACAACGTACTATTTGCATGAGTCATGTATTTACGTAAAGAACCTTGTATAAATTTACGTCTTGGATTCACACCCTTCTCACCTTGTCTTCAATCTCAGAACAGAGCACTAGGGGAGACATGGCGGCCGGCGGACGATGCAGCTATGGCCCAGCTCGGACCCACGGGCAGGGTTCCCGTCACGGCGGCTACGGCAGCAGCGCAGGACCATGGGGCATGGCAGCGCGGCCCAGTTGCGCGCTGCGGCAGCGGACCGGCGCGGGCCGAGGCAGGCACGACGATGGTTGCTGGCCATGGCGGTTGCATGGCGTGTGCGGCGTAGCGGATGGAACGGCGAGGACAGGGGGCGCAGGCGCACGGACGGGGCACGTCAGCCCGACGCTCAGCTGCGGCAGCCGCGGGAGCTCGAGGCGGCAATGGCGCACACAGAGGTGGAGCAGCAACGTTGGCTTCAAGCGCGGACGGCGCTCCAGGCGCAGCGTGGACCTCGCGTGGAGGTGGGGGTGGCGCGGACGCCGGCGAGTAGACCAGGAGTCGGGCACAGCAACACGGCACGACCTTGCCTTCGCGCGCGGTGTCCAGCACCCGAGCAGCGGCGAGTGGAGCGGTAAAAAGGGCGGCAGCGCTGCTGCTGTTGGGAGCGAGGAGATGCGCGGCCACGACGAAGCCACCAGGCCACGGCGGAGTCGCACGCACGAGGGGATTCGGGCGGCGGTGACGCTACGTGGCCACGACGACGCTGCGGAGGAGGCGCAAGAGCAGGAGCTGCGCGCGGGGAGGCGTTGGCGCCTGGGAGAGTGAGAAACCGGTCTGGCTGGTCCTGGCCTTAACATGACGTACTCGTCATAGTGGCCGGCGCAGGAAACACACACGGCCAAATGACGACGGTGCAGCAGACAAGACGTGCTGGTGCTATGAAAACGCACTAGCTGCTGGTACTCCCACTAATAAAATACACTGGTTGCTGGTGCAGACAAGACCACACGCTGTCACAGAGAGCGTACGAGCAGCCAGACAGCAACAGTAGAAGTTTGGCAGATAATGTGTATGTGTATGTGCGTGTGTGTATATATATATGGTGCTCTATAATAAATCTCTGAACCTAATAGTTTGCTACTTTAGGCATTGTTGAACTCGACATTGTTACATGCACGAGGCATCATGTGTGTGTGTGTGTGTGTGTGTATATATATATATATATATATATATATATATATATATATATATATATATATATATGTGTGTGTGTGTGTGTGTGTGTGTGAGTGGAAAAGTGCTGGCCGCTGTGAACGTGCCATCATCATCCGTACAAGTGCAGCAGCAAGTGTTGTGCTGTGCGTGCTGCTAGCTGCTGCTACCGCTGGCCTAGGGAGGCGTGGTGTAAATGTGAGGCCGCAGGACACTGGACAGGATCACACTACTACACAAACTTTAATGGAGGCGGGCGTTTTGATTTTCCGCGGCGGGCAAAGCCGTCCGCCGCGGCCTAGAGGCCACGGTAAATCGTGGCTTAACCGCGGCGGGCGGCTTTGCCCGCCGCGGTTAACCGATTTACCACGGCGGGCGGTGTAACGTGCCCGCCGCGGTAAATATACTTTTACCACGGCGGTCACATTGAACCGCCCGCTGCGGTAAATTATTTTACCGCGGCGGACACGGTACAGCGCCCGCCGCGGTTATGTTCGTTAGCCGTGGCGGGCATTATTATTTGCCCGCCTCGGTAAATTATTTCCTGAATTAAAAAAAATACAGCAGCCATATAATTAAATTCAAATTCAAATTCAAATTCAAATCACATCCAGATTTCACAGATTAAACTTAAAAAGTATGCAGGCATTACACATGAGATAATATACATATATATACATTCACTTAGTCGTTCTTGTCATCGTTAATTCATTACATTTACATATTAAAGTCGTTATACATGCCCTAAGGAGTAATCTTGCGGACGCATCATCGTGGGCCATTTCCTCAGCCTCTCGTACTCCGGTAAAATCGGTAGCTGGCTGTTCTCATTGAAGAACATGCTCCCTTCAAGCACGCATTTGTCTAAGACAAACTTACATATGTCCGCCTTTGTCTGCTTAAAGGAGTGTTGGGTGCTCTGCACGTTTCTCCACCAGTTCAATCCATTCTTGAGCACCCTCCAACTGCTGCTGTACTGCTTGCACTCCCTCAGGTACTCACAGACGTAGAAGCCATAGGTTTGTGATCCTACCGGTTGTTTGGCACACTGCATGATCGATACACAAGCAGTAGAATACAGGCATTAGAACGCTTATGAACAGAACGCACAATTAAACCTTTCAAATACTTATCGGAAAGTTGCGTCTGATTTTGATGCGGTTCTTATGCTTAGCCTTAAAATTCTCTGTTCTTCGATCATAGCATTCAGGATCCTTCACGTACTCCTTATAAGCGCTATATGAAATGTACTAGTATTAGGTAGGGCATTAGAACGCATATGAGAAGACAGTTCAGTCACTTACACTCTGAGGCAATCTTCAAAGGCCTTGTACCCTTTTAAGTTTGGCATTCTCAACGAATCAAATACGCAGGCCCTGCCATCCTGAGGGTAGATGATAAATGCAACCCAGTGACCCTCGAGGCCTTGGCTGCGCCATTGAAACAAAATACAGGTTACAATGAGAAATAATAATACTAGCTAGCTACCCACTTATCTCTACAGGCATGTCTTCGACTTACCCAAAGTGGTAGGCAGCTACGATACACCCATTTCTCCTGATCTTCTTCATTGCTCCTAGTATGTACCTTGAAATGTTCAACTTCTCATTGTCCATCAGTTTCTTCCTGTGCGCCTCTCTCTGTCGCTTGGTCAAGTCTTTCATGGTTGGATGATTGTCATCTAGGTGGTAACCAATGATGACTCTTTGAGCAATATGCATTGGAGATAGATAGATAACATCAAGTTTTAGTTCCTTGGATATATAGGCCATCAACCTGCAAGGACAAGCCATCGTGGCATATATAAGTAGTCTTGACCGATTCAAAGGCAAGTGATATGTGAAACTCGCAATTCATCACTTACATAGAGAACAAGGTGACTTGGGCGATGTCAAGGTCTTGTTCCCGTAGTAGTCTGTACATGTCATGGAAGTCCACGGGGAGTTCTACATCGTTGCCGGGCAAGTGGAAGTACTCCGCCACAACCTTGACTAGAAAACCATGTAGGCCAGCTTTTGCCGCTTCCATGTACCAGAGATGAAACCTCCTTGTCTCCCACCTTTCCTCGTCGACGAGCTGGGCCTTGGTTATCATGAACTTCCCATGCTCGTAATGGCCGGGGCAGTCATCCGATTCAAGAAATAGATGGAAAGGTGATCTCGGCCTGGGATAGAAATGTTAGTACAATATTATGGCAAAGAAAAGTTATTAGCAAATTATGCTCACCGCTACCATAACTTTCGAACTCAAGTGAGTATGTGAGATGCCCTTGGTCGCCTTTAGTCTTCGCCGGCGGTGGAGGACAGTGGCTTGTGCTCGCAATGGCAGCAGGCGGTGTCTTTGCCCCCGGTTCCTCCGTGCCTCCCGGTCCTTTGCTTGTGCCCTTAGACGGACTATCGGGAGGTGGAGGTGGACTTGTTGTTGGAGGAGGAGAACGAGGGTGAGGGCTTGTGCCTTGGGGGTGACTTCCTTCCCTTGTCATCCCCGCCATTGCCTTCGTCATCGCCGTCGCCGTGATCCGGATCATCGGGGGGACAAGATCCAGCAACGGATGGTTGTGATGCTGGTGTCGCCATCGGCGTAGAAGTCAGCGTCGAGAGAATGATCTCTATGTTGTCCTTGTTCCACAGGACTTCGGAACCAATGGCAGCTCCAAGGATCGTTACCCCTTGTGCAGTTGGATATTCCATTTCAAATTCTTCGTATTGGGTCGCATACCATGTAAGTATCACGTCAGCATAGTTGGTAGGGATCTGGTCTTGGTTGAAATCTTTGATATCTTCTTTGGGGTGCATGTAACCCTCACCCACGGTCAACTTTTTCGCCCTGCCGAATGGGATGTTGAGGTTGACGCGCATGGGTTGCCGGATGTCGTCGATGGGGTGCCTTGGGCGATCCTCGATCATCGGCAGTGGCTGCCCTTGTGTCTGCCCTTGTGGAACTTGTGGCACGGCCACGCCAGCCTGGCGAAGCATCTGTGACCTCATCGACACCATATCTGGGTCATTGCTCGTGAAGGCTTCTTTTATGGACCGACTGATCATTTCGGCCACGCCTTGATCATAGCCCTTCTGAAAGATGCCCTCCTTGTACCTCTGCCTTGACCGGTATGTGGCAGCATCGGATTGCCATGACTCCACTGAGTTCTAGCTCATCTTCGACGACATGCCACGGACGCGGCCACGGTGCTCGGGGGTTCCCAGCGCCAGGGTCAGCAAGTCCTGGCCCCTGCGAACCTCGAAGCTATCCTTAGATTTAGCGGCCTGGATGAGAGCCCTCTCCACCTCCTCGAACTTCGGCTCATTGAACTTGCTCGCGCCCTCCTTGAGCTTCTTCGGCTTGCGGGCATAAATGAAGTCCTTAGCCCTCAAGTCTACACCGTCGTACGGATCGGGAAGCCCGGTGGCAGCTCTAGCCCTTTCTTCCTCCCACCACTGGGGCCTCTTACCAGCAAACCCAGTCATGCCCAAGTGGTGGGGGTGCAGGTTCTTCTTCGCGAGTGTGCTGAACTTGGCGCTCTTTGCCTTTGCTTCTTCTGTTGTTCTTTGTTTACAGAACTCTTCCCAGTGATGTTCCTTCACCATAGTGTATTTGACACAGGGTGACTAGCCTAGCTTCAGGTAGTACCTGGTCAGCATGGACTTGAAGTTTCTAAAGGCTCTTCCTGCCACGTGCATGACCCACTCCCTGCACTTGTCCAGATCGACGTCCTCAGGATAATGGAAGCTCCTCGTCACCTCACCCCAGATATGTGTCTTGTAGTTGACCGAGACATTGTTCCACTCCACCCAAGTGATCTCCACCTTGTCCTTGACTATACATGCCACCTGGTTGCTGAACTTGGCAAGGACCGTGGGTGGCGACAATGGGTTTCCCTCTGGTCCCACCTCATGGATCACATGGACTTCACCGTGGATTTCCCTCCGGTGCCTCCTGTGTTCCCCCCTTCTCAGCTTTGTCATCTGACCACTAGACTTGCCTGAAGTGGTTGGAGATGGAGCGGGGGGTTCTTTGTCACTGACTTCTTCCTCCTCGAAATTCAATTCTCGAGGCACCACTGGCATCTGTTCAGGGTTTGGAGACCGCGCACTTTCAACTTCGTCGTCCCTCGGTTGGTAGGTCGGATCATCATCGTCCTCTGTACGACGTTTCTTTGTTGGCCTCGGGGTCACGGACACTTGGCTCTCGAGGCTAGTTGATGATGATGCACTAGGGGTAGGGTCGCGCCATTCGCTTATCAGTTCCTCCGCCATTGGAAAGCTACAATGAATACATATTTCAGTTGTATAGACACAGTTATAGAGTAGTAAAGTAGAGTAGTACTAGAGTAGTAAAGTAGTAGTAGTTGGCTCAGATTTGCCCCATTGTCATCACATCGCTTTTAAACTGGTTGCTTGTATCTGGTATACAAGCCATCCTAGTTTAGCGGGGGCACTCGATCATCATCGCCGCTGCCTCAGCATAAAAGGGTTCACATCATTGCATATGCCACTGCCTCAGCAATAAGTTTAAAAGTTCATCATTGCATATGCCAAAAAAGGAAGCAGCCCCATTAAATAAAAACCTTTCACAAATCAAAAACAGGAGCAGAAGTAGTAGAATAGTAGTATAGGAGGGAGTAGAGGAGTAGAGGAGGAGGGAGTAGTAGTAGGCAGTAGTAGTAGTATACTAGTAGTAGTATACTACTAGAAAGTAGTAGGCAGTAGTAGTAGTATACTAGTAGTAGTATAAGAGGAAGTAGAGGTAGGCAGTAGTAGTAGTATACTAGTAGTAAAGGAGGGAGTGACCAATTCATCTCAAAATTCTCACAAATTATATCAAATTTGGCAAAATTGCAGCAGAGTGACCAATTCATCTCAAAATTCTCGCAAATTTAGCTCAGAATTAGTTTAAAGGCAAGGTGCATCATAGGCAGTGGCATATGCTCAGAATTTTGTCATAAATTTCTTTGGCATCATAGGCAGCAAAAAGAATTGAATTCAAATGCTATGGTTCACCAAAAGCATCATAGATCAGTAGTATAGCAGTTCAAAATTCACCAAGTGTAGTACTGCTTTGTTCAGTTGAATTCAGAGTAGCAGCAGCAGTAGTAAGACAACAGTGGTAGAGAGAAATAGGTAATACAAGTACCATTTTGCATCAAGTAGTAGAGTACCAGTAAGGGGATAAGTAGTAGCTAGCCATCTCAAAAAAATTTCACAAATAAAAAAATTTGCATCAAGCTATAGAGTGTAGGCAGTAGACAGTAGAGTGTAGGTAGTAGAGTGCAGGCAGTAGATCAGTAGTATAGCAGTTCAAAATTCACCAAGTGTAGTACTACTTTGTTCAGTTGAATTCAGAGTAGCAGCAGCAGTAGTAAGACAACAGTGGTAGAGAGAAATAGGTAATACAAGTACCATTTTGCATCAAGTAGTAGAGTACCAGTAAGGGGATAAGTAGTAGCTAGCCATCTAAAAAAACTTTCACAAATCAAAAAATTTGCATCAAGCTATAGAGTGTAGGCAATAGACAGTAGAGTGTAGGTAGTAGAGTGCAGGCAGTGGATTAATGGGCATAATGGCAATTGGCAATGCCAAACTGCTAATGACAAGCAAGAGAGGCAAATGCCAAAAAAGTTCATCATTGCATATGCCAAAAAAGGAACCAGCCCCATTAAACAAAAACTTTCTCAGGTAGAGGAGGAGGGAGTAGAGGAGTAGAGGAGGAGGGAGTAGTAGTAGGCAGTATACTAGTAGTGTTCACAGGCAAAAGCTATAGCGTCAACTGCATATAAGCCTTCATGTATCTCCTAAGCATGCAGATTGACAACAATGAAAACTTTCTCAGGTAACAGCTACAACATACATCTTCGACTATCAAAGCACATATCCAAGGAACTATCAAAGCACATATCAAAGCATGCAGTTCAGGTGATTATTCGACTGATCTAGAGGGGGCAAAGCAAAGAGACCAAAAACAACAAAACTAACCCTAGACATATAGATCCAAATTCAATAAGCCCAGTTTAGGTGATTATTCAACTGAAAAGATTCTAGAGGGGCAAAGCAACAAAACTGATTTTTACTTGATACGATTCATATCTAGTACAACTAGAAACAGTTGGAATTGGAAATTAAGGAGTAAGACAGGAGAGAAATGTACCAAATTGTAGGTTGCAGCTGTACCAGAGCAGACGAATAGGAGTGCAGCCTTGAAGGCCCGACCGCAGGAATGGAGCTTCGGCCACCAGCCTGCGCCCTACAAGCCGTGGGTGGTGGCGCAAGACAGCCGGGGCCCAGGGCCGGAGCACTCGAGATGGTGGCGGCGGTAGGATCCAGTCACTGCGAGCGGAGTTGTGGTGACGGCATCGGCAGCAGCTGAGTCGAGAGACTCGAGAGCAGGTGCTAGGGTTCCGGTGACGGGGCGCCGGAGGAGCACGGGGGCGGGCGCAGGCAAGGGAGAGGAGGACGGGGGCGCAGACCGGGCACGGGGAGGAGAACGGGGGCGAGGGTCAGTGCGCGGAGGAGCTCAATCGGCGGTGGAGATGGCGGCGGCGGCGTGAGATTTTGGCAGCCCTTCGGGGTAAAACTGAACCGCGCGAAAGACTTAGAATATTGAGGGTGGGGACGGCTTATATAGGTTGCGATTATCCGTGGCGGGCAACGTAACAGCCCGCCGCGGGAAATGTTTACCGCGGCGGGCGATTACGTTGCCCGTCGCGGTTAATCTATTAACCGCGGCGGGCTCTGTTATATGCCCGCCGCGGTAAAGATCATCAGTTCAGAATTCATTACCTATTTTAAGTCTCATGAAGATGAAACTAGTCTATACTAACATAATTCATTAGCTAATTCATTAGCTATATTCATTAGTCTATACTTTTGAGGTCCCACCATATCCGATATATTTGCATCCCTAACAAGTAATAGGGACATTCGCACCAACACTCAACAACCACCTATCTAGAAGCGCTGAGTGATAAAAAGAACCCTTGGCTTTTTATTACTTGACTTTTGTAGCACACTTAAGAATCTTATCCTCTTTTATAGAGTATGCATATAGAGTATCTGGGATTGTTACATATAGAGTCTCTAGGATACATTATTATATATATGTCTCTGGGATACGTATAGAGTCCACTACATTATTACATATATATATATGTCTCTGGGATACATAAATCATTTTGGTGCAGGTGCTTTCACCGTCCTCTTCTCACTAACTGATGAAGGATGCTGTAATGAGCTTCTTGCACCATTCGGTTTGGCACATCGGTGTGCACTTTTCGGCCTATGCACCCCATTCCTGAGGTTTTGCCTTCGTGGTGATGGACAGGCAACCCAATCACCCTCCCATCTCTTATGTACCTCATACACCAGTTCATGGCCTCCTCCATTGTGTATGCCTCGATCATAGAGCCCTCCGGGTAAGCGCGGTTATGGACGTATCTGTTGAGGGTGGACATGAACCGCTCGTACGTCCACATCTGGTGTAGGTACATGGGGCCTAGTTGATGGATCTGATCGACCATATGCATCATTAGGTGTGGCATAATATCAAAGTAAGATGGTGGAAAGCACATCTCGAGCTGGCAAAGGGTCTCCGTGATGAACTCCTTCAGGGCAGGCAGCTCAACCTTATCAATGACCTTCTGAGTGATGCGATTAAAGAAGTATGACATCCGTGTGATGACCATCTTCACGTACTCTGGACGGATAGCCCTAATCGCAATTGGTAGGAACACCGTCAGCATGACGTGGCAGTCGTGTGAGTTGTAGCCGGTCATTATGAGGTCTTTCATGGAGACCAGGCTCTTGATGTTGGAAGAGAAACCAGTTGGCACCTTGATACCCCTAAGCAACTTAAGAAAAGCCGTCCTCTCGTCTTGCGTTAGGTTGCAGGCCGCACCCGGGATATCGACTTTACCATTCTGAGGCGGTCCTGGGTGAAGGTCTGGCCTGATGCCCAGATTGACAAGATTCGTCCGTGACTTAATACCATCCTTTGTCTTGCCCTTGATGTCCAGTAGGACACCGATCGTGCTTTCGAAGACATTTTTCTCTAGGTGCATGCAGTCGATGGCATGGGGTGTATTCAGTGTTTTCCAATATGACAGGTACTTGAAGAAAATTGACATCTTCTTGAAAGGAACGGCGGAGGGGACTTCCTCCGTCTGGTCCTGCTTTCGCTTCCTTGTCTGCTTGCTCCCCTCTTCAGGTGGCTTCTTCTTCTTTCCAAACACCACCTGATCCATGTCCTTGACAGTGAGAAGAGATCGGGGTAATCGGTGATGGTGACAAAGATGATTGCTTTTAGTGTGAACTTCTCCTTGCGGGATGCATCCACCATCTGGACCCCAACATCAAATAGTATCTTCATTTCCTCCATGAACGGCTCCAGGAACACATCTATATCGTTGCCGGGCTGCTTCGGTCTAGAGATAAGCATGGTCAGCATAAGGTACCTACGCTTCTGACATAGATGGGGAGGTAGGTTGTACATGGTGAGCACGACGGGCCAAGTGCTGTGCGAGCTGCTAAGCTCACCGAACGGGTTCATCCCGTCGGTACTTAGCGCGAACCTAACATGCCTGGGCTCCTTGCCAAACTCCGGGTAGGCCTCGTCGAAATCCTTCCACTGCTTGCCATCAGATGGGTGCCGTAGCTTGCCATCGTCGTTCAGGCGGTCAGCAGATGCATGCCAGGACATGAGCTTGGCATCGTCTGGGTTCCCGAATATTGCATGCAGGCGATCGGTCACGGGCAGGTACCACACCGACAGTGCTGGACTTTTCCTGTGCATGTAACCCTCTTCTTCATCGTCCTGCTGAGCCGAGATCTGTTTGGCCACACTGCTCTTCTTTGCCCCCTTCTTGTTCTTCTTCCGACCACCCCGCAAGCCTCCCTCGTCTTCTGCATCCACGCGACAACCAGCATTTTTCTTGTACCAACTAAAGCCGCAGTGCGGACAACTCGTCAAATTCTCATACTCATTGCCCCGATACAGGATGCAGTGGTTAGGGCATGCATCAAACTTTCTAAGCTTCATCGCCACTGGCCGGATCAGCTTCTTGGCCCGATAAGTATTGGCGGGCACCTTGTTAGCCGTTGGGTACGTGGTGGCAAGGTAGCTTAACAACTCATTGAAGCTAGTGTCAGACCAACCATGACGAGCCTTCAACATCAACATATGGAGGTTAAAACGGAGCGCCGTGCAGTCCTTTGGACAATCGCCGCCGTCCTTATAGAGAGGATCAACTACCGCCTGTTTCAACTCTCTGAAATTCTCCAACCACTTTGGGCAACCCAACACAACGTCGTCTTCATCGAAGTGTTTGACTAGATCTTCAACAAGCTGCACATCCTTGGGTTGGCTCACAATATCCTGACCATCAACACCGTCGCCGGCTTCGTCGGCCATGTCTTGCATTACATCATCCACCGTGATGTAATCACGACAACTGTTGTCACTATCGGCTGGCGTAGCTGCTGCGGAAGGATCTTTATTCACCGGTGGTGCTGTCGTCGTCGGCGTCGAAGAGGTAACTCCAGATGCAGCGCCACTCGCACCAACTCTTTCACCGTGAAATGTCCAGACTGTGTAGCCCTCGATGAAACCATACATGATCAAATGAGTTTGCACCTCGCTGTCTCGGTGGGCTTTCAGGTTCTTGCAACGAGAACATGGACATATGGTTGTCATCCGCTTTAGTCTCTCACGGTGAGCTTTACCAGCCGCAATAAACTTCCTTAATTCAAAGAGGTACCGCGGATCATTCACTCTATCGATCCGGTACATCCATTCCGATCTATCCATCGTATCTGCGAACATTATCCATCACAATCAACATTAAATAAAGAAGAATTAGGAGAAATTGATGATTTTTACATCCAAAATCATGAAAAGAGAGGAAATGACAATGTGAAAGATGAAGCATGCATCTATGATGAATCCAAAGTTAAAGAAATACATGACATCATTTTTTCCATTAAAATTGATCTAGATCTAGATCTAGATCTAAAGAGAACTTTAGGTGATGGAAATAAAGAGAGAGGATGGAAGGAGAGAGGGAGAGCCTTTATGAACCTCTTATGATGTCCTCCTCCCTCAAATCCAAGCCCTTCAACTCAAATCAAAAGTTTCCTCAAATTTTAGGGCAAAGCCTCCCCCCATGAGTTTTGAGAGAGGAAGACCCGTGGAGAAGAAGGAGGGTCTGAGGTTTGTATATGTACAGGCTTTACCGCGGCGGGCAATATAAAACGCCCGCCTCGGTAAATCAAGTCTTTACCGCGGCGGGCAGTTTAAAGAGCCTGCTATGGTAAACCGTATTAACCGCGGTGGGCTATTCATACCGCCCGCCGCGGTAAATAACGATTTCCTGCGGTGGGCAGGTAAGGTAGCCCGCCGTGGTAAACCAATTTCCTGCAGCGGGCGCCCTGGTGGCCGGCCTCGCTGGCCGGCCACCGGTTAACCGTGGTGGGCAAAAAAGGTGCCCGCCACGGAGCATGTTTTGGCCACACTGCGCAAATTCATTCCTGTAGTAGTGTCACTTGCCGCAAGTGCCCTCCTCCTGATGAGGCCACCCAGGCCAGACGAGCTGACAGCTCTGCATCCGCTGACACCCGCCGGTGCTGCCACTGTACGCCCGGTGGACCGGAGCAGAAGCGCCTCCTTACGGCAATAGAAAAAGGAGAAGGAGAAAGCAGATGGGTCTGACACGACTATGACTCCAGCCCGGTAAAACACACAGGGATAGACACGACTTAGACGGCTGCATGTAAACTTATACACGTATTACTGCTGCTGCATTTAAGCTTACAGTGGTTCTTGCTTCCTCAATAAACTAGTGCTTCAGAAGGCCGAGCAGGGGCCGGAGACAGCAGTATGCGGATCATGCACGTCATCTACACACCGGCACTACGAACACGTCGGGAGCTGAACACATAGACAGCCAGCGACAGGCAAGGACGATTAGAGACAGAGCAAGCAAACAATGTGAAGGTTCGGCCAACTCCATCAGTGCAGAGACAGCGCGGCAAAATTGACACGAGTTGACTCAGAAACAGGACCACATACTTCTAACTCAGGCACTCTTATATATAAATAGTCGTAACAGCACTTTGCATTGGAGCACGTTCATCCGTCGTAACTTTTACACGGTTTACTAATTTACGCAAGCTTCGCTGATCGTTTCCCGTATATATTGTGAATCGAAAATTCAAGAAACTCGTTCGAAAGTTTTACTTAGGCCTAAATCGCGGCGCTAAAAAGGATCGTAACACCAGGGTGTTACAACCAACCCCCCTTAAAAAGAATCTCGTCCCGAGATTCAAAGCTCAAACTAGAAAAGGGGAAACACGATTACATTTTATAGATCAGGGATTACACGAAAGATTACACGACTTCAAATACTAAACCACACGGGGATCTAGGGATACATGGTTAAGAGCAACTTGGTACAACCGAGATCTAATCCAGAAGTCGAGATAGACGAGGACAATGGAGAAACAACAAGATAATGATTATCCAAAACATGGCGTAGCACCAACAGATCCAGAAACAGTCGACTGAGAAGTAAAACATCGCGAACCCTAAGATTGACTACCCAAAAATGGGGACTTGAACTTCTTCGACGAACCAGATCCTTTCTTCTCCTCAGCTCACACCATCACCTCAGACAGACGAACCTAGCTTCACAACGTCGACTAGATTTCGTAGCTTTGCTGTGAAAGTGAGAGGAATGGGGATGAAGAAGAAGAGCAAGGACCAAGGGTATTTATAGAGATGAACGGAGAGGGGAAGCAACACATCGGAGGCGGTTGCGGCGGGGATGGGATACACAGACGGTGCATGCTGTGGAGATAAGGTCGGAGACATGGTGCGCTTCCTGTGCGAGCGGTGGAGGGGGAAATAAAGGAGAAGAGAGGGGCTCCACTCGACGAGGTAGGCATGCGGGCGGTCATGTCACCAAAGAAGAAAGAAAGGGAAGGGAAAAATGGGGGGGGGGTCCGGTACGGGGAACAATGGTGCGGGGTAGAGAGCCGACCGGACGCCAGGAAAAGGAAAAGCGCACAGTGCACAAGGACACCGAGTGCGGCAGAATGCTACGGCCACACGAGAACGGGAAGCTAAAGGGCCCAACACAGACGGCGTTCGCAGGGCATGTAGCAAAATGACCTAGCATGCGAAGCACGGTCAACTAAAAACAAGGTTTGGGACATGACGTCCACTCTGACTTTTCTATTACTCCCGGCTATCCATTGCTAACCTTCCTTTACCTTGAGAGAACACTTTTGCATCAACCCGTGGTGGATTTCCCGTTTGAACACCTGAACATTTTCAAGGAGAAAATTTTTAAAACAAAATGGTACGGCGGTGTAACTCGGCAAAGGTACTTGGTCAACAACCTCGATACCAGTGCATGCCGAGCAGCATCACCATGTGGCAGCTGTTCCACAAGGAGCCCTCGGTTTCGTCGCGGCACCGTAAGCTATTAACCAGGCAACTACTACCAACTTACACGCCATGAAGGCAGTGGGGTCATAGACCATAGAGTAAGGGGTATCGCAAGGGAAAAATTCAACAACAAAGGTTTCCCTCCACAACAAGGGACAAGGAATTTAAATCCAACAATGGATTTGGTTTAAAAAGATTGAAGTGTTCTATTAGGACATCCACAATTAGTCGATACAGTGTCCAATAACATCCAATCACGGCTGATCTGCTGGCGTCTGAATGGCAACTTTTCTTGTAACCCGCTTAATATCACCCTAGAAAACTTAAGCACATCTAACGAACTTAAGGTAGATAAACGCAATAAGCACAGCAAAATAACAAAATGCATGTTCCAACGATCTGATATGGGTATATTATACAGGCATTCAGGCTCCCGTTCACGACACAGCATTCACCTATGGTCGAACGAGCTCAATAACTACGGACGACAACAACGACAAGAGTACAATACCAGAGGACAGCAACGAAAAACACTACTACTACGGGTACAGCATCCAAAGGCAACTAATCTACATCTTCATGGGGCAACGGCTGAGTGAGAGGAACCAAGGACTCTTCTTCTGACACTTCCGAGGGTGGAGGTGCGAGCGGTGCTGCAACACCAGTTCTTCTTCTTTCTAGCGGGTGGATAGGGATCCCTTCTAAGATCGGGGCATCCTGCCTTCCAGCAGCCAACGTCCTCCGTTCGGCCCTAGTGACAAGATAGGCCACCCACAGCTGATGAACATGCCAATCTTCGGCCTCCTTTAGAGCTTCCGACATGGCAGTCTCCCGGCTCTCCGCAGCTGCAGCACTGGCATGCGCTTCAGCGAGCTGCACCTGGAGCATCCGGTTGAAGATCTTGGCTTCCTCGGCGCGTCGAAGGCATGCCCTCAGCTCCAAGGCTTGACGGTCGTACTGCTCATCCAGAGCGAGCAGGTACATGGTCAAGTGCACCATGGTGGGACTGTCCTCTTGCACATCTTGTCCTTGCAAAGCCTCCATGCGAGCCTTCCATGCCCGTCGATTCTTGTCCAAAGGAGGAAAGAACCGCATGGGAGTACAAGCAATGGGCTCCTCAAAGATCTGGCAGAGGTACCACAAGGCTTTGCGAGCCACAACCTGGTGGGTGTCGATGAAGCGAAACCCAGTTACGGTCACACTCCAGGCTTCAATGAGGTTGGGAAACTCTTCACTGTTCCTAATGTAGACGGTAACCTCACACCGCTCAGTGCCATGCTCTTCATACTCACGGCCCTCATACTCGGGGCGATCATTGACTCCGAGCTTTTGTAGGGTGGCATGCAGGATTCTAGGAAAACCCTCAACGTTCAGGCAGTAGGTACTAACCCAGGCTCCTACCATCTTTGGCGATGGTTGCAAGGATGGCTGAGTGAAAAGCTGGCTCAAAGGAGAAGCTAAGCGAGCTAAAGTGCGCTGAGTGGTGGTACCAATGGCTAAGCCAGGCGCTACTTATAAAGGCGGAGTGTTCAGTGGTCCTAGCGCGGTTCACCTGGGTTCCCGCGCGATATCACTACGGCGGATCGACCAAATTCCACGAGTTCGAGGCGAGCGACGTGCGATGCCATTACTGACTAGTACGACTGCAGGGCAAGGGTCCGACAAGAGCGCAAAAACGGGTACGAAGAGACATGGGTCGCGACCGACGTGAACCACGACGAACGCGAAACACGAAGCCATAGTGCAGACCTACTCTAGAATAGGAACAAGTTCGTCGTGCACAATACGACACGCGCGACACCTAGGGATGGTGTATCTGCAAGTAATACAAGTACTACAATGCACAGGCAAGATATGCATGAATGCACGTCCTATACATCCTTTCACTGTTGCCAACATATAGGGCAACCGTTCTCAGATTTTTGGCACAGCGTTCTCTCTCTGTAACTAGTCGATACTATCGAACTATGCTCGAGTCAGTGTACCTGTTGAAACTTGATTAATCCTATCTAAATCAGCAGAGTGCCATCTATCCTAGATACATAACCATAGTAATAGGGCTACTTATATAACTTCACATATAAATGTCCTAACTTCTTGCAACAATGGGTTGTCAAATTTTAGTTTAGAAAAGGTTTTTGAAGCTTTATTTCCTCATTTATGCTCTGATACCACCTGTGGCAGAACCACCTAATTTAATGCCTCACAGGAGTGCTCGTCTTCCATTGAACACTAAGCACTCGAGGGAGAACACTAGATTACTTGGTTCCGTCGGGCACACCCCAGGGGAGAACCCGAAAATCCACATTTTTGCCATCAGGATCACAAATGAGAGAATAAAGCTTACATCATTCGTAACTATTTCTTACATCACTTTTAATACAACATCAGAGTGTAATATCTATTAATATAACAGCGGAATAAAATCATATTATCAGAGTTTAAAACAATTTAATTGAACAGCGGAATATAAACATGTGATTAGAGTTACAGCGGAAATAAACCTCTATTAATGACATGATGAAGTATTGATATATAAACTATGACAACAGATTATTAAACTTCTATTTATAAAAGGATTTGGTGAGAGTTATAAATAACAACTATGATCACAGCGTAAAGGAAATCCTCGCTGAGCCCACCAGGAGGAATCCACACACAAAGGTCAGCTCTAGCATCCACCTGTCACCTGCAGCAGGGGGAATAAAACTCTGAGTACTCAATTGTACTCAGCAAGACTTACCCGATGGAGAAAAGAAAAGACTCCAAGGATATGCAAGGCTATCTGGTTTCTGGGTTGCATTTGTAGAAAGCATTACTAAGCGTGCGTCCTTATATTTGATTTTTAGTAATAGCTGCATTGGTTCATTAGCTAACCATTCTATGTATGCACCTGTGCTACTTTCAAGCAAGTGGTAAGCAATCAGATTTCCTTTTGTCCATCTTCCATCTTTCATCTTCAGTTCTTACTACGATGCTAAACCGTAGACAAGCCGTACCGGATAGCCCGGCGATTCGCGAATCAATGCCCCTAGCTGGGTACCCCGAAAACACACACCCTGCTTGTACCCCAGGCACAAGCAGGACCAACCCATCACTCTGCTATCTTGGGTGTCCATGTCCCCGTCCAAACTAGGACTCCAAGCCCCCGCCCCTGAGTCCCAGACTCAGTGCGGTGCAAGGACCTCCTCCACCAAAACAAAACCCTGACAGTCGGTCCGGAAAGAGCCGGATCCGTGACAAGAGAGCAACAAGTCTTCCAAGCGCCCATATACAAGTATGTGCTCGGGATAATAAGTCTGTGACCTGCTCAGAGTCATATGCAACGATCGGTCCTTAACCGACCAGACAGGGAAAAACGGTGTAACAAAGCTATGACCCACCTCCGCGGCGACACAACTTCTTGCACCCACCAATACCCAAACCATATCCCTGCTCGGTCACCATTTTTTCTTTCCACCATTTTATATTCCAAGTGATAATCATATAGTAACATATTTCCTATATCTCGCGAGTGACAGGCAATCACTCGACTTCTACTAGAGTCCTGTAGCATAGCAATCTACACGATCCTGTCATACTAGTAAGACTCATAGGATAAAGATATATATGCAAGTGGGTTTCATTCAACACCTTAAAACTTAATGCACAATTATAATTTAAACTATAGAAAAGTAGGGGTTATGCACTGGGGCTTGCCTGAGTAAGATATATTAAAAAGTTAGAATCTGCATCTTCAGATCATCCACCAGCAGCTGGATAGAAAGCCCATTACATTATCTCCCGGAGAGAATACCAGTACACTATCTTCGGATTCCCAATCATCCTTCATTCGATCCGTTGATCCATCATCGTACCTATACGATATGCATGCGATGCAATGCAAAGATGTGAATAATCGACGACAGCCAAAACGCTTCGAAATCCGATCCCACCTCACAAGCTAACGAGGTAATTCTAACGCTAGTCTACGCATCCACGTCGCCGAATAAGGCATTATTTCCCAATAATTGTTTTAGCTATATAATTCAAAGTGATTTCGTTATTTCATTTTATCGATTTATTCGTTGTTCGAACTAGAGCATCATTATCTACCTAGCAAACTAATTATTATTGCTATAAAAATTACAGTGAGTAGATAATAATATTAGTAGTTTACTGTCAAATTTTTAGAGTCAACCCTATTACCGATTTATCACGGAAGTTCCTACAAGTTTATATTTTTATAATATTAAGTATCTTAGAATAATTATATAGCTCCCAAGAATATTATCCAACTATATGAACAAATTATACTAGCAGGTAGATCATGATTTTAGAAACGCAACAAAACTAGTTTTTACAAGTTTTGGATTCCCATACCATTTTATATTGATTTTACAAGTTTACTTTATCAGCTAAATTGGAAATCGCTCTATAAATCGAAAAGGGCCGGTGCAACTAAATTGGCCCAGTAGCTAGGCAGCCCAGTCGGCACCAGCCCGGCCCAGGTGGATGGCGCCAGTGCTGATGGCCCACGCGGAATGCGCGGCCCAGGCGAGGTGGCACGCGACCAGCCCAGCGGGGCGAGTAGCCAGCGGCCCAAACAACTGGCCCGGCGCGATGGCAGCGAAACGGCCCAGTGCGGCCTGCTCGGGCGCGGCGCGAGTAAAGGTGCGGACAGCCCACGGGCGCAAGGTAGGCCAGCGGCAGGTGGCGTGGCGCAAATGCGAAACAGCCCCTGTACTTTTCTTAAATCACCCCGCTGGACAACGTACTATTTGCATGAGTCATGTATTTACGTAAAGAACCTTGTATAAATTTACGTCTTGGATTCACACCCTTCTCACCTTGTCTTCAATCTCAGAATAGAGCACTAGGGGAGACATGGCGGCCGGCGGACGCTGCAGCTGTGGCCCAGCTCGGACCCACGGGCGGGGTTCCCGTCACGGCGGCTGCGGCAGCAGCGCAGGACCATGGGGCACGGCAGCGCGGCCCAGTTGCGCACTGCGGCAGCGGACCGGCGCGGCCGAGGTAGGCACGACGATGGTGGCTGGCCATGGTGGTTGCATGGCGTGTGCGGCGCAGCGGATGGAACGGCGAGGACAAGGGGCGCAGGCGCACGGACGGGGCACGTCAGCCCGACGCTCAGCTGCGGCAGCCGCGGGAGCTCGAGGCGGCAATGGCGCACACGGAGGTGGAGCAGCAACATTGGCTTCGAGCGCGGACGACGCTCCAGGCGCAGCGTGGACCTCGCATGGAGGTGGGGGTGGCGCGGACGCCGGCGAGTAGACCAGGAGCCGGGGGCAGCAACACGGCACGACCTTGCCTTCGCGCGCGGTGTCCGGCACCCGAGCAGCGGCGAGTGGAGCGGGAAAAAGGGCGGCAGCGCTGCTGCTGTTGGGAGCGAGGAGATGCGCGGCCACGACGAAGCCACCAGGCCACGGTGGAGTCGCACGCACGAGGGGATTCGGGCGGTGGTGACGCTGCGTGGCCACGACGACACTGCGGAGGAGGCGCAAGAGCAGGAGCTGCGCGCGGGGAGGCGTTGGCGCCTGGGAGAGTGAGAAACTGGTCTGGCTGGTCCTGGCCTTAACATGACGTACTGTCATAGTGGCCGGCGCAGGAAACACACACGGCCAAATGACGACGGTGCAGCAGACATGACGTGCTGGTGCTGTGAAAACGCACTGGCTGTTGGTACTCCCACTAATAAAATACACTGGCTGCTGGTGTAGACAAGACCACACGCTGTCACATAGAGCGTACGAGCAGCCAGACAGCAACAGTAGAAGTTTGGCAGATAGTGTGTATGTGTATATGCTTGTATATATATATATATGGTGCTCTATAATAAATCTCTAAACCTAATAGTTTGCTACTTTAGGCATTGTTGAACTCGACTTTGGTACATGCATGAGGCATCATATATATATATATATATATATATATATATATATATGTGTGTGTGTGTGTGTGTGTGTGAGTGGAAAAGTGCTGGCCGCTGAGAACGTGCCGTCATCATCCGTACAAGTGCAGCCGCAAGTGTAGTGCTGTGCGTGCTGCTAGCTGCTGCTACCGCTGGCCTAGGGAGGCGTGGTGTAAATGTGAGGCCGTAGGACACTGGACAGGATCACTTGCCGCAAGTGCCCTCCTCCTGATGAGGCCACCCAGGCCAGACGAGCTAATAGCTCTGCATCCGCTGACACCCGCCGGTGCTGCCACTGTACGCCCGGTGGACCGGAGCAGAAGCGCCTCCTTACGGCAATAGAAAAAGGAGAAGGAGAAAGCAGCGTGACGACGGTCTGACACGACTATGACTCCGGCCCGGTAAAACACACAGGGACAGACACGACTTAGACGGCTGCATGTAAACTTATACACGTATTACTGCTGCTGCATTTAAGCTTACAGTGGTTCTTGCTTCCTCAATAAACTAGTGCTTCAGAAGGCCGAGCAGGGGCCGGAGACAGCAGTATGCGGATCATGCACGTCGTCTACACACCGGCACTACGAACACGTCGGGAGCTGAACACATAGACAGCCTACGACAGGCAAGGACGATTAGAGACAGAGCAAGCAAACAACATGAAGGTTCGGCCAACTCCATCAGTGCAGAGACAGCGCGGCAAAATTGACACGAGTTGACTCAGAAACAGGACCACGTACTTCTGACTCAGGCACTCTTATATATAAATAGTCATAACAGCACTTTTCATTGGAGCACGTTCATCTGTCGTAACTTTTACACGGTTTACTAATTTACGCAAGCTTCGCTGATCGTTTCCCGTATATATTGTGAATCGAAAATTCGAGAAACTCGTTCGAAAGTTTTACTTAGGCCTAAATCGCGGCGCTAAAAAGGATCGTAACACCAGGGTGTTACACCCACTGCGCTACGAGATGCAGAGGAGGTCGTCCGCAGGTGTGAAGGATGCCAGTTCTACGCTCGGCAAACCCATTTGCCGACATAGGAGCTCCAAACCATTCCCATCACCTGGCCATTCGTGGTCTGGGGCCTCGACATGGTGGTACCCCTCAAGAAGGGCCTAGGCGGTTTCACTCACCTACTCGTAGCAGTCGACAAGTTCACCAAGTGGATAGAGGCCAAGCCCATCACCAACATCCGCTAAGAGGAGGCAGCAAAGTTCTTCCTCGACATCATCTACCGGTTCGGCGTTCCTAACTGTATCATCACTGACCACGGGACTAACTTCACCGGAAAGAAGTTCCTAGACTTCAGCAATGGATATGGCATGAGGATCGACTGGGCTTCGGTCGGACATCCATGAACTAACGGTTAGGTCGAACGTGACAATGGCATGGTCCTCTAAGGACTTAAGTCACACATCTTCGACCGACTCAACAAGTATGCCGGGCGATGGGTTGCAGAGGTCCCAGCGATCCTCTGGAGCCTAAGAATGAACCCAAACCAATCCACAGGGTTCACACCCTTCTTCCTAGCCTATGGAGCTGAGGCAGTATTACCCTCCGACCTCGACCATGGTGCCCCAAGAGTGAAGGCTTTCGACTACGACCGAGCCGTGGAGGCTCAGCAAGACGCGGTCGACCTGCTCAAAGAGGCCCACGAAACAACCATCATCTGCTCCGCTTGCTACCAACAAACCCTCTGCAGGTACCACAAAATGAAGATCAAAGGAAGGATACTTGAAGTCAGCGATCTCATACTCCGGAGGACCCAATTGACGAAGGAAAAACACAAGCTCTCTCCACCATGGGAAGGGCCCTATACGGTGACCAAAATAATCTGACCGAGCGCCTACCGACTGGAGGACAACAACGGCAATGTTCTCACCAACACTTGTAACATTGAACAGCTACGTCGTTTCCCCCCTAAATTTGATCTAAACCACTTTTTAGTTAACACATGCTCCTGTAAAAAAGCCCCCACCCGAACACTTTTAGCCCGGGGCGCTCGGGGGCTCCATAAGAGAACAATATTGAATATTACCTCTCTTTTCTTTCTATCACATCATAAACAACCTTGTCCTCAAACGGAAGCACATTCCATTCCCTTGATTACCCTACGTGACTCTCTTCTTACTCCCAACTGAACTCACCCCACCACAACCTATGGCTATAAGCAGCCGAGCCCCGCGGGCCATGCCTAGGTTCTTAAAACGACTGCGGCCTACAGAACTAACGAGCAGGTGAGAGAGGGAAAAGGATAAAAACGAAAGACATGCTAGGATAAAAACAAGGAACGAATATCGTGGTTCTATCACAAAAGCAGTACTGATGTATTCATTGATACAAAAAACTGTTCACACGAGGACTCACCCACAAACTCAAACTATTGCATTTTCTACTACTACAAACAGAAACCACGGCACACCACGCCGAACATAACCACGACCGCTGGTGCCCTGCCCGGTTCCGCTCCCTCAACTTTGGCGAGCGTAATGGGTATCTCAAGGGACCCGCTCGGTTCCGCTCCCTCAACTTTGATGAGCACGACGGGTACCTCAAGGGACCCGCTCAGTTCCGCTCACTCGACTTCGGCAAGTGCAACAGGTACCTCAAGGGCATCGCACCCATAGATGCTCAGCAGAAGAGCATGGAGCTCCTAACCTTCTCATACAATCGAGGTAGCTCCTGGGTAGGGGCGCTGCTACCAAGATATGGCCGCCATGGCTAGAAGAAAACTCATCAAACTTTATGAACTAGCCAACCTGAGTAGCTATAGGCACAGAACCCTCCATCAGCATGATCCTGAGCAACTTCCCCGCCAATGAAGCTCGCCCGGTGAAGATCCACCGGAGAAAATCCACACATGGCTCCATCCCGAAGAAGGCCTCACAGATTAATCTAGCACCACTCGTGGCAGTCTCCAGCTCGATATCACACTCTGAATTCACAAAAGGATCTGTAAGTCCTCCCCCTCGCTCACCCCCTCTCACTTAGGAACCGCCGCAGCATACAGGCACTCTCGGTGAGAAAGAAGGAGGAGAGACAATAGTTGGAGAACAGGCAAAGGACTACAACGGAGAGCCCTCTCCCTCCCCCTATTTAAGGAAGAAACGTGGCAACCGAAGAAGGGCAAAAGATTAGAGTGCAAAACTCTCCCCCTTCCCCCATTGAATACGGATGGGAAACAATGGGACACGCCCTGACCGAAGGGATGTGCACTGATCGATAGAACGACGCTGGGTCAGACAGAACACCGCCTGGCAAGACAAAACATGGCCTGGGTATGGTCCACCACTATCGCACGACCGGGCATGAAAATCAAAGCATCACCATGCGCAGGCAGCTCTCCGCATCCCCAGGCGGGACTTGGAACAACCCAAAATGGGATCTCCACCAAGAGAAACCATCGGGCTTCCTAAGTCGATCGAACAGCTCGGAAAGACACACTGAGACACAGGTCAGAAGCAAAGGGATGCCCCATGTAGGCCATGCCAACTCCGTTACAAACGACGAGTACGAGTCCCGGTCGGACATTTTTGACTGAAGCTCTAGCCTCCGAACCCCATCACTCAAGTCATCAAGGTAAAAACTACAAACCCCCTCTGTTTCCTTATAATCATTTTATACATCCATACGCGCATTCATTCCATACGCCCGTGCCTCTTGAACGATTCGGGCCCTGAACCACCCGGGGGGCTCAGGAACTAAGCATTGCACGTGCAGCGAAATGCATCACAACGCTCCGTGTTGCGTCACGAAGCGGCGGTTGCCTCATTCGACATGAGCAACCAACAGAGCTAGGGGAGAAAATCATAGATGGGCCCTATGCGGCCCTCGCCCGGTCTAGCAGACTAGGTCATCTCAACCTTCTTGTTCGATCCTGAACCTCTCGCCAAGCCCACAGAATCTCCATCAAGGGGAGGCCGTTAGGCCACCCGGGTCGGTCTCCAGAACGACCCAGGCATCTATCGGGTTGCATGTAAAGGAGCAATGGAATGTCACAAGAGGGCTATGCTGACCCCGTCATGAACAACGAACCTGGATTCCACTCGATCACACCCGTTAGCGAACTAACCGAGCGCGTCCCTCGAGCCCGAGCGATCGGGACAAGCAACAAAACTCAGCCCCTCCGGTTGTGAGGAACCGAGGATGGGGTAATGCACACAACTCACACTGACCCCTACTAAGGCCCAGCAAGGCTCGGGGCTCAAGACACAAAAATCTTGGGTCTGCGACCCCGATCTTGCCCCATCCGGCTACGCTTCTGACTGCGCTCCAAACACTGCGACCCTGAACTCGCCCCATCCGGCTATGCTCCAACTGCGCTCCAAGCACCTAGGTCTATGACTCCGATCTCACCCCATGACTCTGACTCACCCGATCCCACGACGCGCATCGACACCAGGATCAGTGAGCTCTATCTCGTCCAAACTAACTACCTCACCCGATCCCACAGCACGCACCGACGCCAGGATCCGCGAGCTCCCTCTCACCCAATCTCTCAAACGACTAAAAACGCCTCGGCTGCACAACGATGCCTTGGTTGACAAAACTCTGTCCACTAAAAAACACACACACATGCCCGCTAAACGAACATCCCCCAGACGGTTCTGCCTGAACTGCCCGGAGGCTCAGGGGCTACACCCACGGGTGCGCTCGTGTGCACCCACCGACAAAACGAAAACCTCCCCCACTAACAGCATAGAAAACCCCCTAGATGATTCTGACCAAACCACCCAGGGGCTCGGGGGCTACACCCACGGGTGCGCTCGCGCTCACCCGCCGTCAAAAACAAAAATCTCCCGGACGATTCTGCCCGAATCGCCTGAGGGCTCGGGGGCTCCTGTTGGGTTCATAAACCTGGAGTCCCTTGGGGACCGGCTTCCACACCAAGGCTCAGCCCAAGCAGGCAGCACACAACTCATGGGCCGGCCCAAGAGTCTAAAACAACAGGCCGAAAGGGCGGTCCAGTCACCAACCGGAAGGCCTAGCCAAAGAGGAACGGCGCCCGCTCGTCGACTACTTTGTCCCACCTCTCCGACCAGAGCGCTCGCTTCGAACTCCAGCCACCTCCGGATGGCCTCTCCGATCGGAAGGCCTGGCCCAAGCGCTACTTCCGACTCCGACCAAGGCGCGTAGAAACCCTACTCACCGCTCTTCTCCGACTAGCGCGACCAGAGCCGACTAGGGCCATTCGATCGGGGATGCCTGCTCAGAAGGAGCCAGGGACGAACGGAGAAAGCAAGCCAGGGCGCATAAGTCAAACCATGATACCAGGGACCATACCTTGTACACCTGTAGGAACAGTACTCTACAACCGCCCTGACACAAAAAGTATTGTAGGCGCCGACATTTTCCTCTATAGTATTGTAGGCGCCGTTAAACTCCCGTACGGTAAGGACCCCCACGTGCCTCTGGGCATCGATAGTGTTGTGGGCGCTGGGATTTACCATATGGGGTGAACGTGGTGACACTCCTCATATGCCTCTAGGCATGCATCAAACAGTATTTATAGGTACCGCCGTCTACCATTCCTGAAGAAGGCAAATGCAACCTCCCACATGCATCTGACATTCTACAGTGACATCAACAGTGTTGTGGGTGCCTATCATTATCTTGTACCCGCCGGCATGGGCAACAAAGCTTAGTAGCATACGTACCCTCACCCTCTCACTTGTAAAGCCATCTCCTTTATCTATAAAAGGAGATGCGTTCCCTCCAACAAAGGGGGCCCCTTTGAAGAGCCTTTCTTAGATTCATTAGGTCAACCAAGTTCACTAGTCCACAACCATAGAACCGCCAGGTTCGGACCTCAAGCACACGCTTGAACACTTGGCTCATAGCGTAGCTCCTGTCGCTCTCAGCCCTTCTGACCGGACCACTTGTACACCCCATCTTTCTCCTTCTTGTTTGTAACCCCACTGCAAACTTCGAGCACCTGGGCTCAGGAATAAAGTCACCGACCGACCCAAACTGGACGTAGGGCACGTTGCCTGAACCGGTATAAACCCTGTGTCATTGAGTGCTAGGCCACCTCTGATCACAACGTACGACAAAACTATAAATATTTACTAGTTGGTCACATTCTGCACCGACAGTTGGCGCCGTCCGTGGGGAAGACGTTGTACGTTCAACACTTTTTGGTCATCGGATGACCCACTTTCCCGACACCCTCGCCGTGGCGGGCTCAGGCGATACGATTCGCTTTGGCTCGCTGGAGTTCCCCGCACTCTCACCATCTAGGATGCGGGTCCCACCTATCTTCGAGCCATCCCAGGCCTTCCTCTCCAGAAGCCTGGACTTCGTCGCCGACCGGCTCGACGTACTGCACCTCCGCGAGGAGGCTCACGCCTCGGCACCCGTCGGAGGATCGCCCTCCATCGACTCCGGGATGCACGACTTCGACGACGCAGCATCTGCGCTTCATTCCGAGCAAACTCTCTGCTCAAACCCCGCTGTAAGTAATATGCGTACTGTTATTTACTCTTTATCCACCATCTCTCGCCGATCATCCGGAGGGACCGCACCGTCCGCGCCACAATCACCGTACGATCGGTTCTCCTACGGCCTCACGTCCTCCGCGGATGCGTACGATCGGGGGCTCCGAAGGACGCTGGCGCCATCCCCCTTCACATCCGAATTTGTGGGAGCGGAACCGAGCCCTGAATATTTACCGTTACGCCTAAATCAACAACATCTATATGACCAAAGTTGAGGGGACTTAAATTCCGTTACGCTCCCTAATATTTACCTAAATCAACAACATCTATATTTCCCGAGGACAACAACATCCGAATTTCTAATATTTACCGTTACGCTCCCTCACATCGAGAAAAAATATATATCATATCTATATCTAATATCAAAGAGCGAAAATTTCTTCTTCTGTTTTGTACTTCTCAAAGTACCCTAGCGCCCTCCATGTCCCAAACTCGCAACCTGTACTTCATACGGATTAAAGTAATTCTCATCCCGAGATGACCCAAGTCTGATTCTAAGGCGTATTAACTTTAATTTGCAGTTCATATATGCAGTAGCATGCGTGCATATATACATGTTTGCACTTTGTATATGTTAACTGTTAAAAGGACGGACAACATGCATGAGCTAAAGATCGATGATATATGCACATCTAAATTTCGAAGTGATCAACTAAAATCCTGTATCTTATCTTTTCTTTAAAAAGTTGGTATTATTCATGGTCTATAGTAGCAACAAAAATATTTAAGTCGATTCCTTTTGGTAAATTGGGTCAACTCATGGTTCTTAAAATTGGCCTTGAGGCCACAGGACTGGGTCCAAGACTGGGTCGGCCCATTCACATCCTACGTGTGCGCGGCCGGTAATGGAGAACATCATCAACATGGCGGGGAAGCTTGAGTCCACCGTGGAGATGACCGACAACTAATGTGGACGTATGCCGCGCCGCCCGAGATGCCCCTGATTCGTACGTCACCCCGCCTTGCCATGCACCTAGCCTGCTGACTTCTCAGGCTGGCTCAAGGTCAAGGATTGTTCACTGAGTTTTACACCATATTCGCTTGAACTTATCAGCAATAATATAATATTTTTTTCCAACAACAAAATAGTATCAAATGATTTATGAGCCGTAGAATCCATACGCCGAACGTAACGTTAATTTAGTTTAATTTAGTGACCGAGAGAGAGTTCGTTTATACTTGACGAGACAGCTGTACCAGGCTGCCCATGCAGGAAAAAGCCACAGGCACTGTGTGTGGTGGGTCCATTAAGTTTGTGACAGTGGATATCGATCGTCTCCACAGTAGGAACTGACTCGACGCGTCACGTATCCACCATACATAAGCGACAACCAAAACGATTAATTGTACGTTACTGACACGACACGCGAACCAACATGCAAAAGGATGTTTGGTTGATGACTAAAGTTTATAGTTACTGTCACGTTAAATGTTTAATACTAATTAGGATTATTAAATATAAACTAATTACATAGGTTTGGCTTACTCAGAAACCAGCTTGTTCGGCTTCTTTTTTTCAGCTGAAATGGTGTTTTTCTCTCACAACAATTCAGCCAGAACAGTGTTTTTCAGCCAATTTCAGCCAAGTTTTAGCAAACCGAACGGGGCCAATGTGGTGCTATAATAAACATATGCTAATGATGAATTAATTATGCTTAATAGATTCGTCTCGCAAATTAGACTCTATTTGTGTAATTAGTTTTGTAATTAGTCTATCTCTACAACTAAAATATTCATAACTATTCCATCTACAGTTGCGACACCAAATTTTTTGGGTCGTCGCTCTGCCTCCCCGTGCGATCCCGCAAACGTCGGTCCGCCTTCCCCCGCCCTGTCCCCATCGCCTCCACGCCGCCTCCACGCCCTTCCACGGCCGTCGCCGAATCGCCCCGCTCGAGTCTACCTGGCGTGGGTCCGTGGAGGAGATCCTCAACCCTACTGGGCCCCGCCGCATCCACAATCGTTGGCCGCCGGCACGATTGCTGCACCCGGTGGAGGAGGAGCAGGCAGAGCGAGGATGCAGCACGCGTGATGAACCGGTGCCCGCCGGAGTGGTACTTCTAGAAGTTCCTGGAGGAGGTCGTGCACAATAGCCAACCCGTCCCCACCATCGCCGCGAAGGAGGAGGAAGGGGGGCATGAGCAGAGTACCGTCGACGTGCTCCTCGAGGTGTTGCCCGGCCGCCACGCGCAGGCGACGGGACTCCTCCGGCTCCTGGTGCCCGCGCCGGCGTAGCGGCGCTCCTGCTTCTCCTCCGCGGGGGCGCCGCCATGGGGAAGACGCACGCGCTCCTCCTTGCTCTCCGCCACGTGCACCCTCGCTCGGGCCGCATCGCCTATGCCACCCTACGCTCCCTCCCGTCCCCTCGTGCACTAAGGGCGGCGAGTCAGAGCTCGGCCTAGACAAGAATGAGTCGTCGTCTCTCCGCCGAACGCCACATGCTGAAATGCTGGTTCGCAGGTGCTCGGGCCAACACCGGCCACGGATGCAGGAGTCCGGCTCGTGCCACCTTCCCCCAGCGGCTCCACGGCTGGGCCATCGGCCGTTTGTGAAACATGAGGTCAAGGACGCCACCGGCGTCGAACTTGATTTTGGCCCCGAGCTTGACATGGACGGCGCCTACCATGCGTTCGATGAAATGTCTGCATGGTAATTTTTACCTCTCTTTTTTTGATTTGTCCACTTTTTCTAGATTTAGGCGTTGTTGTCCTCTTTGTCAATGGCACTGCTTGTTCCTAGGTACTGCAATTTTCTGGTAGTGTTCGGTTTGAATAAACTGGTGAGGTTCAGACAGGAGCCTTTATTGGGTGTGCTCTATAAAATGAATTGTGCAGGCCCTGAAGATTTGATTGGGACATGTTTCTTGTGATGAAAATTTAACATTTGAAATATGGTTGATGAAGTGGGGGGAACAATCCATGAATCAACATTTTAAATATTTGATCGTGCAGCCCTAAGTATATTGATTTGGGAAGTTGGGACCGAAGTTTTCATTTAGAGTGATGATACTGGCTATTTCTTTCAGAAATGAGAAACCTGTGAAGATCTTGCTCTGCTACTATGACACTCTTATGGTACAATGGCTGCACTACTCCACGTGCGTTAAATACTTGCAGCCTTATGAATTTAACTCAAGGAAACTTGTGACATCATAGTAGCTATGAACTTAGTATGTTTTTTGCATTAGTGTGGTGTACATGTATATTGATTCATTTCAAAAGAAATCAGTTGAGTCTTTCATGGGTTCTTTTCTGATTGAAGTTTGTATGTGTCGGGTTCATAAACCCGGGGTCCCTAATGGACCTGCTTCCCAGCGAAAGCTTGGCAACTCCTGGGCCCCAAAAAACCTAACGACGGGCCAGAAGAGCGATCCAGTCTCCGACCAGAAGGCCTGGCCAAGTAGGAACAGCGTTTGCTTCTGACTCCGGCCCACCTCTCCGACAAGAAGGCCTGGCCAAGGAGGAACGACGCTCGCTTCCGACTCCGGCCCACCTCTCCGACCAGAAGGCCTGGCCAAAGAGAAACGTCCCTCGCTTCCAACTCCAACCCGCTTCTCCGACCGGAAGGCCTGGCCAGCGCTGCTTCCAACTCTGACCCGCCTCTCCGACTAGAAGGCCCGACCAACGCCGCTTTCGACTCTGACCCACGTCTCCGACCAGGGATGCACCGAACCTCTACTTATAACTCTTCTCCGACTAGCATAGTCAGAGCCAACTGGGACCAACCGACCGAGGACACCCGCTCAGTGAGGACCTAGGAAACGGGCAGAGCAAGTAAGGCAAGGCGCTCAAGACACGCATTACCGGAGACCGTACCCTGCACGCCTATAGGATAGTACCGATAGGACATGTCAGAAGGGTGCCCTGCAACCTTCCAGGCATGTCAGAACCCAAGCAGTATTGTGGGCGCTGACGTTTGCCCTACAGTATTGTGGGCGCCATCAATTCCCATACCAGGCAAACACAGTAAACCCCCCCCCACATGCCTCTAGGCATCAACAGTGTTGCGGGCGCCATCATACCTGGTGAACATGATAAAACCTCCCACATGCGTCTGACATAAACAATATTGTGGGCGTTTACAATCATCTTATACCCGATGGCGTGGGCAACAAGACTTAGTAGCATACGTACACTCTCTTCCTCTCTCTTGTAAGGCCATCCCCTTCATCTATAAAAGGGGATGCGCTCTCTCCCAACGGGGATGATCAATCTCAGACGATTCGGGCACACACGATCGATTCGAACAACAGATGGATCACTCAGATTCACTCTCTGCTAGCTTTAGACACTCTAAAGCTACACAGAGCACACGCTCGAATACTCAGCGCACGTAGGAGCTCCCGTCACTCTCGGCCCTTCAGACCAGAGTCCGACCATACCCCTTGCACCCCTATCTTACTACTACTCATTTGAAACCCCACTGCAAACTTTGAGCACCTGGGATCAGGAATAAAGTCACCGACCGACTCAAACTGGATGTAGGGCACGTTTCCTGAACCAGTATAAACCCTATGTCACTAAGTGCTAGGCCACATTCGATCACAACGTATGGCAAAACTATAAATATTTACTTGTTGGTCACTTTTCGCACCGACAGTTGGCGCCATCCATGGGGAAGACGTCGTACGTTCACGCTTTTGGTCATCGGATGGCCCACTTTTCTGCCATCTTTACCATGGCGGGCTCAACCGATATGACTCGCTTTGGCTCGCTGGAGTTTCCCACACTCCCATCTGTTGGGATGTGGGTTCCACCCATCTTTGAGCCATCCCAGACCTTCCTCTTTGGGAGCCTAGACTTTGTCGTCGACCAGCTCAGCGTGCTACGCCTTTGTGAGAAGGCACTTGTTCCAGCGCCTGTTGAAGGGGCACCCTCCGTCGGCTCTGGGACTCCTGACGACTTCAACGATGAGGCGCCTGCGCTTCACTCTGAGCCCACGCTGGGCTCAAACCTTGTTGTGAGTAATGTACATACTGTTATTTACTCGCTATTTGCTATCTTCTGCTGATTCTCTAGAGGGACCCCGCTGTCCCTACCGCGACCACCATGCAACCGGTTCCCCTATGGCCTCGCGTCCTCCACAGATGCGTACGCATAGGGGCTCCAAAGGATGCTGGTGCTGCCCCCTCTCACATCCGAATTCATGGGGATGACGGGCTATGCCCCTGCCTTTTTCCATGACCTCATGGATGATGAGGTTGAGAGCGATGGCTCTAGCATCGGTGACGTCGTGGCATCTAGCCACCCTCTGTCCCGGGAGTGCACTATGGCGGACGCTCCAAGACAGGTGTCGGTGGTGGCAGAGTCTCTACAGTCCCACACCCCTCTGGACCCTCATGCAGAGGCCCTCGCACGTGTGTAGGAGCATGGCGAGAAGGTGGCAGAACCAGCCGCCACCTGCGTCGGAGCACTCGGCGCAGCACGCTGTGCCCTGTGCGCGTAACCCGGTGAGTGGCGCCCGCTAGGTCTAGAGCAACATCATGGACGGGGGGAATGATCCCCCATAGTTCGGTTAGGCTAGCCAGAACATCGCTGCTGTGGTGATGCTTCTACGCGGCCTTCCTGAGTCAGACAACCCCTAGGAACAGGCAATCCACCGAAACCTCCAGACATTGGTGGAAATTGCCACCATTCAACAGGCGGAGATCTCCACATCGTGGCACCAAATCGTGGCCTCTCTCTCCCCACATGGGGAGTGGGGACGCACCAGATGAATTGCTCCATCCACTCACCTCTATAGCCACCGGGTGTGGAACAGGAGGCTACGGCTGCACCACGGCCTGACCTGGTGCCCGCTCCACACTGGCCGCCTATGCATGAATGCCTCGAGCCAAACTGAGACACTTGCAGCATCATCAACAACCGGCGTTAGGCTCGGCATGACGATGACGTCCATCGGGTGGTGGTGAGAACAGGCAGCACGGGCTATGGCTGGACCATCGAGGGAACTGGTGAGACGTACCCCAGGCGTGGTCACCGACCCAACGATCAAAGTCCCAGCTCGAATGGCCTAGGACCATGGGCCTTTGGCCGACACATCCAAAGAGCACCATTCCCATAGCGCTTCCGACCTCCCACCAACATCGCCTAATATACTAGGGAGACGAATCCTGGTATATGGCTCAAAGACTTCTGGCTCACCTGCCGAGCCTGTGGAGTGGATGACGACCACTTCATCATTCAGTACCTCCCAATCTGTGTGGGGGAACATGATCGAGCATGGCTCGAATTCCTTTCTCATGATAGCATTCGCGACTAGGCGGACCTCAAGAGGATCTTCGTTGGGAATTTCTAGGGGATGTATGTCCGCCGAGGAACTCCTGGGACCTCAAGAGCTGCCAGTAGGAGCCCAACGAGTCCCTATGGGATTACATCCATAGGTTCTCCAAATGATGGAACTCCCTCCCTGATGTCATCGACGTGGACATCATCAGTGCGTTCCTCTCTGGGACAACCTACGAGTCCCTGATCCACAAGCTTAGCTGTCTGAAGCCCTGAACCACCCACGACCTGCTCGACGTCACCACGAACCACGCCTCTAGTGAGGAGGTGGTCAGAGCGGTCTTTAGCGGTGGTTGAGATAAAGGTAAAGCCAAGCGCGAGGACCAAGACGAAGGCCCCTCCATGTAGAGGGGCAAAAAGAACAAGAAGGATCAGCGCCGATCGACCAACTCTGCGTTGGTCGCCGCACCTGATCGCATGGGCAAGCAGCCCCAGCAGGGCATGCCTGACCACTTCAACAAGCTCATGGATAGCCATGCACCAACCACGCCTACCCCATCAAGCACCTCTATAAGGACTGCGAGCTCCTCAAGCGCTTCCTGTGATAGGCCGGCAGGCCAAAAGAAGGAAAGGGCAAGGAGGCAGCAGCCAAGAATGGAGGCATGGTGGCAAAGGATGGGGACGGCTTTCTCGATCAAGAGGAATGCATCATGATGTTTAGGGGGTTTGATGTCATCTACTCCAAGCGCTAGCACAAAGTGCGCTACAGAGAGGCATGCTTCGCCGAAACAGCCGTCCCCTCCTTCCTTAGCTGGTTGGAATCTCCGATCACCTTTGATTAGAGGGACCATCCATCCCACGTTGCTAGGCCAGGGCGCTACCTACTCATCATCGACCCCATTGTCCGCAAGAAGCACCTCACCAAGGTGCTGATGGACGGAGGCAGCGGCCTCAACATCCTCTACATTGATACCCTCGACGCCATGCGCATCCCCTGGTTAGAGCTCTATCCGGTGAGCTCTCCCTTCCACGGCGTGATCCTGGGAGTGCAAGCATACCCACTCGGGTAGATCAACCTACCCATCACGTTTGGTAACCGAGCCAACTTCTGCTTGGAGATCCTCACCTTTGAGGTGGTGGACTTCCTAGGGTCCTACCATGCCATCTTGGGGCGGCCATGCTACACCAAGTTCATGGCCATCCCCAACTACACCTACCTCAAGTTGAAGATGCTAGGACCGAATGGCATCATCACCATGGGTAGCACCTTTTCGCACACCTTCACGTGCGACTATGAGCATTTCAAGCTCACCACTGCCGTCATCAACTCTGCCGAGCTCCCTCAGCTCAGAGAATCGTCGACCCCGGTGGTCCTGGACTCCAACAAGCCAACCTCCTCGACTGCCTTCTGTCCAAGCAAGGAAACTAAGGCGGTGGGGATCGACCCCACCGACCCAACCAAGACGGTGCGGATCAGGACCTAGCTCCTAGCCAAATAGGAACACGAGCCCATCGACTTTCTATGCGCCAATCATGATGTCTTCACATGGAAACCTTATGACATGCCTAGCATACCGCGGGAGGTCACCGAGCATGCACTACGCCTCATCCTGGGCTCAAAGCCCGCCAAGTAGTGCCTACGTCGCTTTGACGATGAGAGGCGTAGGGCCATAGGCGAGGAGATCGCCAAACTCCTCGTAGCTGGATTCATCAAGGAGGTATACCACTCCAACTGGCTTGCCAATCCTGTTCTTGTTAAAAAGAAGATCGAGAAATGGAGAATGTGTGTTGATTATACTGGCCTCAACAAGGCGTGTCCAAAGGATCATTTTCCTTTGCCACACAGAGACCAGATAGTTGGCTCCACCTCGGGGTGTGAGATCCTCTCCTTTCTGGATGCCTACTCAGGCTATCACCAGATCATGATGAAAGAGTCTAATTAGCTCGTAACCTCGTTCATCACCCCGTATGGTTCATACTGCTATGTAACCATGCCTTTCGACCTAAAGAATGCTGGCGCCACCTATCAACGGTGCATGCAGCAATGCTTCGCCGACCAGATCAACTTGGTCGACCAACCTGATCAGGTGGACTGGCCAAAACCAACCATCACCGTCTATGTTGATGACATAGTGGTCAAAACGGCTCAAGCTTGTGATCTGATCACAAACTTAGCCGCAACATTCATGAACCTTCGAAGGGTCAACATCAAATTGAATCCCGAGAAATGTGTTTTTGGGGTCCCGAAGGGGAAGCTGCTTGGATACATCATATCTGAATGCGGCATCGAAGGCAACCCTAAAAATCATGGCCATCTCCAACATTGGCCCTATACGCAATGTCAAGGGCGTACAAAGGCTCACCGGCTGTTTGGCCGCCCTGAGCCAATTCATCTCCCGGCTAGGCAAGCGGGGGATGCCTCTCTACAAGCTCCTAAAAAGACAGACGCGTTCATCTGGACTGAGGAAGCATAGCAGGCTTTGGAGAGCCTCAAAACATCACTGATGTTGGCCCCAATCCTTGTCTCTCCACTCCCGAATGGGGAGAACCCGTCCTCCTCTACATCGCGGTAAGCAACCATGTGGTGAGCACCGCCCTGATCGTCGAAAGGGAGGAGCCAGGACACCACCTTAAGGTCCAACGACCCATGTAGTTCATTAGAGAAGTACTCACCGATGCCAAGGTTCTGTACCCCCAGGTGTAGAAATTTCTATACACCGTGCTGATGGTGACCCAAAAGCTCCTGCACTACTTCACCGACCACAAAGTCACGGTCGTCACTTCATACCTGCTCAGAGACATCGTCCACAACCATGATGCCATGGGATGGATTTCCAAGTGGGCACTTGTCGATAGAATATCATTGGCAGTCCACCGAGGGGTATCCCGCGATGGTAGATTGATCGGCAGAGGAGCGCGTAATCAAGAACAAGAAGGCAATAGAGACACATGAGTTATACAGGTTTAGGCCATCAGTATGATGCAATACCTTACTCCTGTGGTCTGTTGGTTTGTATTAGCTATCGTATGACTTGCCATGATTTTCTAGGGGGTCCCTGTCTGCCTTATATAGTCCGGGGCAAGGTTACAAGTCGGTTAGATCTGAGAGATAACCAGAAAGTAATAACATATTATAAGAAACATAGGGTCATATGTATCCTAACAGATATCATAACATCTTCAGGATATCCTCCCCGTGCCTTGTGGGAGACACCGAGCAGAATCGTGCCCCGCAAGACTCCTTCTCGTGGGCTGGGCCACCCCTGGAGGCGTAGCCCATGTGGCCTATCGTGGGTATCCGGGGTCATACCCCCCACAGCACTCGAACTCATGGGCCACGGCATCAGGTATATCCCCCGTACTACTATCAAGTCTTAGGCTCTCGTGGACTTTGTTGCCAAATGGACGGAGGTCTAGCTCCCGACCCCAGATGTCACCCATAAGTACTGGACAATGTACTTCGATGGGTCCGTAATGGCACCCAGCTCAGGGGCTGGAGTGGTGCTGATCTCCCCGGATGGGAGCAGGCTCCGCTACGTGATCCGCCTCCACTTTTTGGCCTCAAACAACATCGCGGAGTATGAGGCCCTCATCAATGGACTACGCATCGCCATCGAGCTCAGTGCTACATGACTATATGTCTGCGATGACTCAGAGTTGGTCATCGACCAAGTCATGAAGGAGTCCTCTTGCAAAATCCCCCTTCTTCAGGGCCTCACCAAGTATGCTGGGCGATGGGTTGCAGAGGTCCTAGCGATCTTCTAGAGCCTAAGAACAACCCAAATCGATCCATAGGGTTCACACCCTTCTTCCTGGCCTACGGAGCTGAAGCAGTGCTGCCCTCCAACCTCAACCACAGTGCCCCAAGAGTGAAGGCCTTCGACCGCGACTGAACCGCGGAGGCTTAGCAAGACACAGTCGACCTGCTCAAGGAGGCCTACGAGATGACCATCATTCGCTCTGCTCGCTACCAGTAGACTCTCCACAGGTACCATGAGAGGAAATTAGAGGAAGGATCCTCAAGGTCAGAGATCTCATGCTTCAAAGGACCCAATCAACTAAGGAGAAGCTCAAACTCTCTCCACCTTGGGAAGGACCCTATACAGTGACTGAAGTGATCTGACCAGGCGCCTACCGACTGAAGGACGACAACGGTGATGTCCTCACCAACACTTGGAACATCAAACAACTACGTCGTTTCTTCCCCTAAAAATTCGGTCTTACCTCTTTCTTTCATTCAACGTTCGCTGCTACAAAGCACCCCGGCCCGAACACTTTCAGCCCGGGTCCCTCGGGGGCTCCACGGGGGTGCGATACCACCTCTCTTTTTTACTATCATATGGTAAATACTTTTCACCCAAATGAAAGGGTAGTCCATTCCTTTAATTACCTTATGCAACTTTGCTTTAAACATTCCGACCGATCACACCCCGCCATGACCTACAGTTACGAGCAGTTGAGCCTCGTGGGCCATGCCCGGGTTCTTAAGGTTGTAGCCTACGGTTCAAACAAGCAGGTGCGAAAAAGAAAGAATAAAAAACAAAGCTATGCTAGGGTAAAAATAAGGAACGAATGGGATAAGCTTCCCCTTACGAAGTGACTCGTCACAAAACGAAATTGTTGTATTCATTAATACACAAAATGTTCACATGGGGACTCCCCTACAAACTTATCCCTTACACATATTGCATGTTTCTACTTTACATGCTATTATGGCTACTCGGTGGCATCGGCTGTCGGCGCGACCGGCGAAGACAATGGCTGCTCGCTCTCCGACGGGGCGAAACTAGGCTCGGTCGGAGACAGGGCGACGTTCGCTTCTGATTCGGGCTTCACTCCATCTGCAGGCTAGATGACGTCTTCCTGATGCTCAGCTTCAACCGCGCCCACATGGTGAGCCTCCATCACCCACTATGCGGAGACTTGCTCGGGCACCAACTGTGCATGTGACAGCAAGCTTTCCCCGAGCGCATGGATGGCGTCAGGGCTCCATCCGTCGGCATACCTGCTGCAGATGGCGGTGAAGTCTAGGTCTAGGTGGTGCGTCACCACTGAAGTAAGCACCCCCAATGTCCCATAGAACTTCCCATCGGGGATGAGGGCCCGAACTTCATCTGAGACCTCCGCCAGTCGGATGATGGGTGTGCTGGTGCTCGGCGACGACCTAAACACTTCCGAGACGATGACCTAGGAGACGTTATGGATCTAGTCAAGCTCCCCTCAAGAGCACGTCGCTCTTTGAGGGACTTGGCCAGCGCCTTCGCATTTCGGTTGATCGTCGCCTTGGCTGTCTCCAACTCCCGCTCCAGTGACCCAACCTTTCCGCCTAGTTCTGGAAGAAGGATAATAAGCTTAGAAGCAAGGAAA
The DNA here is from genome assembly GCF_019320115.1 of Miscanthus floridulus. Taxonomy (NCBI): domain Eukaryota; kingdom Viridiplantae; phylum Streptophyta; class Magnoliopsida; order Poales; family Poaceae; genus Miscanthus; species Miscanthus floridulus. The sequence continues at coordinate 5,277,170 of NC_089594.1, forward strand.
GGAGAAATCAAGGCAATCAACCAAAGGAAGAATGGGTACTTACCAAGGTGGGTGTTCTTTAGGATGGAGAGTCCTTCCTCCTACTGGGTCACCTGCTCACGTAGCTGGGCGTTCGACTCCTCCGTCTCAAGCACCCGCCCCCGAAGCGCAAGCACTTCCTGGTCGACCTCCAACCGGGTCGTCTGCTCTGACTCCAGGGCCTCTAGGGAACTCTAGAGCGCCACCTCGATCTCCACTAGGGACTTCTAGAGCACCGCCTCAGTCTCTGCCTGGTGGACCTTCACCGCCGCAAGTCCCCGCTCAGCAGCAGTCGCCCGCTCCACCACGAGCAGTTCTGCCTCCCGCACCTCTGTGGCCTTGGCCACCTAGTCTTGAGACTCACGGTGGGCAGACTCTAGCTGGCGCTTGAGCTCGGTGACCCACCGCGATGCTGTGGCCTCCCGCTCCATTTGAGTGTGGTCCTCCCATAGCAAATGGGACTTGCAGGTCGATATCTCCTCCAAGCCCTGCAAAGTGAGAAGCAAGCATGCTGAGGCAACCAGCGAAAGACCAAGGAGTCAAGGATGAACGCAGAAAACTTACCTCCATGACGCAGGGTAGGTCAACCATGACCGCTTGATGGATGGACTTGACCCGCTCCAGGGCCTTCTCGAGCCTCGCCCTGGTTTGGGCGAGATTGGACTCCATCGTGAGTCCTCTCCCCCCAAAAATGTCCCAGAGCTGCACCTCCTCCTCATCCCAAAGGATGAACTGCACCTTCCTTGGGTCACCAGGGCAGGGCCACACAAAGTCGGTGGTCGCCCCTAACCCGCTAGAAGGCCCGGCCAATGACTGAACCACCGCTAGCTCCCGCGCCGGCGCCGGCAGCTCCACCATGGTGACTGCCTCGCCAGGGCAAGGGGTCTCCACCTCCTCGACCTCACAGCCCACCAGTGGTTGTTCTACCTTCGGTCTGGCTGTGTCTCCTCCAGATCCCGATAGCTCCGACCAGGAGGGTGAGCTGTGCATCCCTCCACCGGGCGAGGCAGGGAGCTTGGTCTCCCTCCTCTCTTTTGCCATGACTGTTGGGGTAGGGACCACAAGGGTCACCTTCGACCCAACCTTCACTATCGCCACTGGGATGGCCGCCGTCGCCGCCATACTTACAACCGGTCGGGAGAGCTCAACCCCCGGAAGGGAAGGTCGCGCCACCACCAGTATGCTCTCCCCGCTGCTCGCCGTGGCTCACTACAAGGTGGGCCTCCAATTCTCCCACACGAAAGGTGGGGCAACGCTCAACCTTGTTAATATCTGGCTCCTGTCAAAAGGAATAGGTCAGTCGCGCTCATAAAACTCAAACTATGAGATCGAAAAGAAACAGAGAATACATACCTGGACATGAGCAGTAGGGCTCTGAAGCCCTGACCCACCGGCAATGGGCCCATCAGATGAGGACCGCTCATGGGTCATGACCCGTGCCCCCTCTCATCGACCTAGGGGGAGTCAACCCGGCCGGTTCCTGATCAGACCGCGTGCTGCCTAGACCAACAGCTTGTGATGCGCCCACCAAAGCCACTGGCGGGGCGTCCCCCTATTGTGGGTCACGTGCTAGCGCCGGTCCTAAAGATGCGTGGGTGCGAGCCTGCTCCTCCGACCGCCTAGCCTACCTCACCATGCCTGAAGCAGGCGGGGACAAGGCTGGCGATGCCTCCGAAGGGCGCGGTGACCGCGTTCGCTTCACCTCCCGCTCGTCGATGGCGTGCAAGCTCGCGGCGTGCTTCCTTGGCATGGGAACATCGTTGTGCCTCTCTACATCCCGCCCACCACTGGCGAACGTGGTCGCAGGCTCGCGGCGCTCCACTGAGGTCACAATGACCTCCTAGCCTCCCTCATCCTCGGAAGAAATTGCATCGTCACCATCTCTGTGGGTTCCTCCGACTCGAGCTCCGCCTCAACATCGCTCCTACTTTTGCCAGTCCGCACCCGGCGAGCGATCTCCATCTCCTTCCTGTGCTTCCTCTAAGCCTTCTCAGCTCTCTTCTTCTTCTTCACGATCGCCGCCTCCTTCAGGGCAGCTTGCCGAGCCATGCCTTCCAGCCCCTTCGGAAGATGCGGCCAGGATTTATAACCGGTGAGTCCCTACGAAGCGGGCGACTTGAAGTCAGATTACAGGAGAGCAAGATCAAAAGAGACACAGAATAAGGAGAGGAGAATGTACCAGATTGGGCAGCTTCCCGGCGTGGAAAGGTCTGGGCTTTCCTTCGAGGGTATCCTAGGCCTTCAGCTATAGCACCCGATCGAGACGGCTCCAGACTTCGTCCTTCGCCAACTCCACCGGTGATGTGCGGTCGGGGTCCGTTGGGTCAGAGTACAGCCATATTAGCCATGTCCTTTCCGCCAGCGGGGTGACCTGACAGTAGAAAAAGGTGTGAAACACCGTCAGCCCATTGAGGCCGTGCTACACTAGCTTTAAGAGCTCCTCCTCGATGATCTCTAGCTTGTTTTGCCAGCTAGGAGGGCCCCACGACTAGCTCTCCCGCCTCTCTGGCCTTCTACCGATGAACGGCGGGAATGGTGCCTTCGCCGGGTTCCTAATGTAGAACCACTCTCAGTGCCACCCCCAATTGGAGTCATAGGGAGTGTACGCGGGGTAGGCGCCCGACGAACTCGGCTTCTTCTACAGAGCGAAGCCCCCCACCGGCGCAGTCCTAGGCGGATCCCCCTCCGATAAAGCTTGCCCGAAGAATAGCCACCGAAAGAAGTCCACATGCGGCTCTATCCTAATGAAAGCCTCACAGACGGTGACGAAGCCAGCGATGTGTAGCACCCCAGTCGGATTGAGGTGTTGTAGCTCTAGGCCCCACTCATTGAGGAGCCCAAGCAAGAACTAGTGCGCAGGGTATCCTAGCCCATGCTCCTGGAAGGCAAGGAAGGAGACGACCTCGCTGGCCTGAGGTCATGGAAAAGCCTCCCCCACAGGAGCCCTCCAGTGTGCCACCTCCTTCAGTGATAGCAGCCCCTTCTCGGCGAAGGCGGCCAGCACCGACTCATCCACTTTGGATGACCTCCAGCTCGACATTGTGCTCTGGATTTGCAAAAATAGATCTATGAGTTCTCCTCTCCCTCGCTCTACCCTCTCTCTCTCCTAGGAACCGCCATGGCACATGAACGCACTTGGCGAGAAGGAAGAAGGAGGAGAGGCAGCAGTAAGAGAAAAGGCAAAGGAATAGGACGAAAACCCTCTCCCTTCCCCTATTTAAGGAGGAGACGTAGCGGTTGGAGAAAGGCGAAGTAATGGGGCAAAAAAACCTCTCCCTTCCCCATTTAATGCAGACAGGCATACGAAGGGGTGCACCATGACTAATGGGGCTCGCCCTGCCCAATGCGTATATGCATGCGGTGGGATGCATCCTGACCGATGGGACACACCCTGCTCGACGAGACGGTGCCTAGTCAGACGAAACGTGGCCTGGGCATGGCCCACCACTACCGCATGCCGGGCATGGGAAACAAGGCGCAACCACACGCAGGCGGCCCACCGCCTTCCCAGGCAAGCCTTGGAAGGGCCCAACAATGGGATCTCAGTCTAGGAGAGACCAACGGGCTTCCTGAGTCGATCGGATGGCTCAGGCGAATGCTGAGAGATAGGTAAGGAGTAGAGGGACGCCCCATGTGGGCCAAGCCAACTCCATCACGAACGGTGGACATGGATCCCGGTTGGACACATCCGATAAGAGCTCCTCAAACCCGTCACTCGAGTCATCAAGGTAACTTTACCAAAACCTTCTATTTCATTTATTTACATGATCATCCATTCATCATTTCTCATACACATGTTCACACATTCATCTATGCACGCATTCATTCATTCATCCCATGTATCCAAAGCATCGCATATGCAGTTATGCATCACAACGCTTCGTATTGCGTCATGAAGCGGTAGTTGCCTCATTCAACATGAGCAACGACCGACCGGGGTTCAAAGGCCGGCCCATGAAGGGCTCGAGGCTACCCTGCATCAAACAGAGCTAGGGGAGAAAACATAGATGAGCCCCAGCGGCCCTCGTCCAATCTGCTCTAAAGCAGACAGGGTCATCTCAACCTTCTCGTTCGATCCTAACCTCGAGCCATGCCCATAGAATCTCCATCAAGGGGAGGCTAGCGGGCCACCTGGGTCGGTCTCTAGAACAACCCGGGCATCTGCCAGGACACGGGTTAAGGAGCAGTGGAATGCCACATGAGGGCTATGCCGACCTCATCATGAATGACGGACCTGGATTTCACTCAAACATGCCCGTTAGTGAGCTCACCGAGTGCGTCACTCGAGCCATCGAGGCAAGCGATGTTAGCTCAGCCCCTCTGGTTGCGGAAACCGTAGACAGGGTAACGCATGAAACTCAACCGACCCCTATCGAGCCCAACGCCTAGATCCATGACTCTGACTCGCCCAATCCCTCGGCTGCGCCTGACACCTAGGCCCACGAGTCCATCTCGCCCGGTCCCTCGGCTACGCCCGATGCCTAGATCCACAATTCTGACTTGCCCGATCCCTCGGCTGCGCCCGACGCCTGGGTCCGCAAGTCTGTCTCACCCGATCCCTCGGCTATCCCGCAGCACGCCCGACGCCTTGGTTGGCAACTCCGACTCGCCTGAACCCTCGGCGCGCCCGATGCCTTGGTTGATGACTCTGTCTCGCCCAAGGTGCACACACATACACGCCCGCTAACAAAACCCCAGGCGATTCTACCTAAATCACCCGGGGGCTCGGGGGCTACACCCGCGGGTACGTTCGCACGCATCCGCTATCAAAACAAAAAATTAACCCATCGATAAAATGAAACCCCCCTAGACGATTCTACTCGAGTCGCCTAGGGGCACAGGGGCTACACCCACCGTCAAGACAAAAAATCCCCCAAACGATTCTACCTGAATCGCCCGAGGGTTCGGGGGCGCCTATCGGGTTCATAAACCCGGGGTCCCTAATGGACCTACTTCCCAGCGAAAGCTCAACCCAGCAGATGACGTTGCAAATGACGCACAACTCCTGGGCCGGCCCAAAAACCTAATGACAGGCCAGAAGGACGATCCAGTCTCCGACTAGAAGGCCTAGCCAACTAGGAACAACGCTCGCTTCCAACTCCGGCTCGCCTCTCCAACAAGAAGTCCTAGCCAAAGAGGAACGACGCTCGCTTCCGACTCCGACCCGCTTCTCTGACTAGATGGCCGGGCCAGCGCTGCTTCCGACTTCGACCCGCCTCTCCGACCGGAAGGCCCGGCCAACGCCGCTTTCGACTCCGACCCATGTCTTCGACCAGGGATGCACCAAACCTCTACTTATAGCTCTTCTTCGACTGGCGCAGTCGGAGCCGACGGGGACCAACCGACTAGGGACGCCCGCTCGATGAGGACCTAGGAAACGGGCGGAGCAAGTAAGGCAGGGTGCTCAAGACAAACGCATTATTAGAGATCGTACCCTGCACGCTTGTAGGACAGTACCAACAGGACATGTTAGAAGGGTGCCCTGCAACCTTCTAGGCATGTCAGAACCCCAAGCAGTGTTGTGGACGCCGATGTTTGCCCTACAGTATTGTGGGCGCCATCAATTCCCATACCAGGCAAAGACGGTAAAACCCCCACATGCTTCTAGGCATCAATAGTGTTGTGGGCGCCATCATACATAGTGAACACGGTAAAACCTCCCACATGCGTCTGACATAAACAGTATTGTGGGCGCCTACAATAATCTTGTATCCAACGGTGTGGGCAACAAGTCTTAGTAGCATACGTACACTCTCTCCCTCGCTCTCTTGTAAGGCCATCCCCTTCATCTATAAAAGGGGATACGCTCTCTCCCAACAGGGATGATCAATCTCGGACGATTCGGGCACACACGATCGATTCGAACAACAGACGGATCACTCAGATTCACTCTCTACTAGCTTTAGACACTCTAAAGCTACACAGAGCACATGCTCAAATACTCAGCGCATGTAGGAGCTCCCGTCACTCTCGGCCCTTCACACCAGAGTCCGACCGGACCTCTTGCACCCCCATCTTACTCCTACTCGTTTGTAACCCCACTGCAAACCTTGAGCACCTGGACTCAGGAATAAAGTCACCGACCGACTCAAACTGGACGTAGGGCACGTTGCCTAAACCAGTATAAACCCTGTGTCATTGAGTGCTAGGCCACATCCGATCACAACGTACGGCAAAACTATAAATATTTATTTATTGATCACTTTTCGCACCGACAGTATGGCTACTTGAAACATATGTTGGAAACTGTGTCAATTTATCGATCACTCTTTCACCCCTAAATTTATCGTCTGACAAATCAACTTGAGTCTGCAATGTGCTTGCACTCCTCCAGGTATGCTTTTACATCAGAAAGCAAAATACTCATGGCACTGGAGATGCTTTAAAGCGTCATCTATCAGTTCTTTTTGGTATTAAAATCTATCAGTATTATGAGGGATACATGATATGTTAACTTAGCCATGATAATATGAAAAAACTGCCAATTTCATAGTATACTGCAATATGGGGTTATTTTAAAGTGCCATTTATCAGTTCATGCACCTCGAATTGGTTTTGTCAATCACTCTGTTTCCTTAACTTCTTTTTTGTATTACTTATGTTCTGCAGTGTGTCGCATCGCACCCTGATACTAGGATGCCATTCGTAAATGATAACGACTGCTATCCAACCATTACTCAAACATAATATCTTTTATGTTTGCTTCTATGCGGACTACTCAGTTGGCACGCTCCTTGTACTAGCTGCTTGTTTGAGGAGAGATGAAGATACATAAGCAAGAAGACCCTTGAGAAGTTGAGATTTAATCACTTGTTCTTATGGTTTCTTATGCTAACACTGGTATAGATTCTAATATCTTTTTCTCCAATCTCTCATGCACAAATTTATTTGCTTTCCATCGACATACTTGATTGCCTTTTAACATTCAGAACAATGTAAATTTATGACTTGATTTGGAAAGAAATTATTAATCACTTCTAGACAAATTTCTTGATTGGGTCTGTGATGCTATTCCTACAAAATTGAATTTGGTCATCCTCTGACACTTCTCTTGTTTGGTCTATAGACCGAGAATGCTTCCAATCATTATACGAGAAATATGAGAATGCATCTACCAAATATATTATCTTCAGATCTCCCTTTTTTTAGTTGACATGAGAAAATGCAGTATTGGAATATGGATCTTCCGACTTTATGTTTCACTTCTCAGGTGAATTTTCATCTTCAGAGCTGACACGAAGTGGTTATACAGAACTCGTAATCTTCAGAGCTGACACGAAGTGGTTATGCAGAACTCGTAAAAATTTTCATCTTCAAAGCTGACACGACTTTATTGTTGTAGTTGCTTCTTTGCACATTATAGTTTTGAATGTAAAGCCAGAACATATACTCTAGGTTGATGACTTTATGTTATCTCCATTTACTGTATGTAGGAAACCATGGAAGAACATGTTCCCACCGGACAGACTCAGAGTCATTGCCGCTTGCAATAATAATACCAATGATTTTCTATATATTGTTGATGGTGAATTTTGCCACATATATTCAAGTGGATATCTTATTCTATAGTATATGTCTGTGTGGAATAGGCCTAAAGTTACATATTTATACGGTGAGTATAACATACTTTGTTTTAAGGTTTTGTGAGAGATTTTTCAAGACACGTAGTATTACTTATGTGATAGGCATTAATATTTATATATATACTCGAACCTGTGTAGAGGATGGTGTGGAGATATGGCGGAACTTATTCATGGATTTATTGACGCACGAAAAAATAGATATCGAATATTTCTTCTAGCCGAAAAGTATATACAATAGAGTTTGTGAGCCTGCAACACCGCGCTCTCCGTGACTATGTTAATTTCTCGAACTTTGTTTTTTTGATTAAATACCACTTTAACATCAATATTTAATTTTACGGTATTGTTATTTTATCATGCGATCCGCGTATTTTTAGTATAAAAATTTAGATATTCCGTAGGAACGCATGGGCACGAACAGGTCATCCGTGCCGCTGCCGAACACGCTGCTGGTCTGCTGCTATGTGAGCAGCTGGCCGGCGAGGTCAACCAAGAGAAGGGGGCTGCGGACAGCGTGCCGGGAGACGGTGAAACAGAGAAGGGCGAGGAGCTGGTGTTCATGAGCACAGCGAGCTGTCACTCAACATTGTCACCGGAAGTATCACGCCTGATATTTACAAGGGCATTTTTTTTAAGTGAGCGTTTATTTTGAGAAAAAAATTTGAACTCTACGATTGCATTCTTTTCTTTTAGACGGAGGGAGCAGGAAGCCCGGGGCCTACTCTTGGTTGTGGGATCATTATTTTTTGGCATCGCCTACACGCTGTGGACGGCCTTATCCCAGCGCTGCTGCTGCCGCCGCCGCCTTTTACTGCGTCTGCTGCTCGCAGCGGCAACAGCCGGTTCGGCTGGCTTCGAGGCCAAACGAACACTAATTCTACACGATGAGTGGGATTTACGTGTGACTCCAAAGCAGAAGTTTGGTGGCCGAAGTCTACGCGTGGTTCACGGGACAGAATCACCGGGCCCATCGCCTCATGCTAGTCCCAACGCATATAATAACATACTGTATGTACTTCCTCCGTTCGGAGTAAAATCAATTTTTTTTAAAAAAATTGACGGATTTATAGAAAATAGTGCCAAAATTTATAACACCAAATTAGTATTATTAGAATATTAAATACATGATAAACTCTATATTCATAACATAATAATTTAGTGTCACAAATATTTATATATTTTTTCTATAATTTTGGTCACACATAAAAAAAGTCTGACTTAAGTCAGCTCTAAAAATTAATTTATTCAGGGACAAAGAGTGTATTCAACGAGTGCAAATTTAAATATTTTGTTGGTATGGTATAAGATTTAGGAAGAGAAAGAAGAAATTGGGATCATCTAGAGCAGATGATACATTTGGAACACAAAAACTAACTTTTCAAAACTGCACACATGTTTTGGGCCTGTTATCACATATACACTTAATACAATAGTCAATTATCTTATATGATTCATAAGGACAGTCTTAACCCCCCAAGTCATAAAGTTTTCATCATAACATTGAATAGCTCACTCTATTAGCAAAAAAACATATGAAGTGGTTGAGGTGCAGATCCTAACCCAATCCTAGCCCAAACACAAAGTTAGATCAAAGATAGGATTTGATTAGAAAATTAGGAGGGCTTGGATATGGGACGAGCAACGGCGACACCTGGCCATGGATGCCTTGGCGGCGTCGAGAGAGAGAAGAGGTATGTGCTGGGGCTGCAAATTAAAAGGAATTATAGGAATATTATGAAGAAACTATTGTGGTGTGTGATTTAATTTCTAATAAACTTTGCGCAGCGGCAAAGGCCGGCCACGGCGCGTAGCAAAAAACTATACAGCCTGTTCGTTTGCTCGTAAACGATCGTAAATTTCCGGCCAGGAACAATGTTTTTCTCTCACACCAAACCAGCCAGCAGTAAATAATCCACAATACGATACGGCCTCCCGAACAGTCTGTATGCAATGGAACGCGAAAATACGAAAGCGCGAAGGGAATAGAAGCCACCCCGGGCCCTAACCACGATGCCATGCAAAAAATATTCAGGCAGCCTAGGAGTCGAACCATGACTGCATTAATTAATATACAACAGGCGTGGGGTAGTAACCAATATGAAACTCCATAAAGCGCCTAGAATCCGTGCTCTCGCAGCCATCCTGGCTACTGTTCTGGTCCGTCCTTCCAGTGTTAGGCGCACACGTGTTTTGTTCTCTGCTTTGTGTCACTGGTTGCGACGCCGGTAGCCGGTGCCCCAGTTCCTGCGCAGCTCACTGCCTTCCGGTTTTCACCTCGTGTTACCGGTTGGACCAGTCGTCTGCGTTCGTGAGGACCACGTACATATGCTTTGCACCTGCAGCTCGTGCATGTGTACCCCTCTTTTTCCTCATCGCTGATTCGTGGGCCCGTCTCTGCTGTGGCCCAGCACCGGCGATTGGGCGTGTTGCGGCCTCGGAGCTGTCGTCGCCACTCGCCACGCTCGGAGGCGCGCTTCTCTAGGCACCGCGCCGAGGCCTTGGCGCTCGCGCTGGATCCGCCGCCTGCGTTTTTCCTCCGTCTGCCTTGCTCGCTGCCTTTTCTTCTCCGCGTTGCTGTCTGATAGCGATCTGGTTGCGATTTTTTACTGTTCAGCCACGTGGTCTCGTGCGTGTGTACTCCTCGATTTGGTCTCGCTTCGTTCAGCCTCGGTGCCGTCGTCCACCAGCCTACGAAGCTCGCGTCTCCACGCGCCGCGCGGCCGCCTCGGCACTCGCGCTCGCAGCAGCCTTGCCGCATCTGTCGACTTGCCTCGCTCATTTTCCTTCCGCTTCCACGGGTCCGCCTCCCCGTGCCGTCTCCGCGCCGTTGCCATCGGCCGTGTGCTGCGTAGGTCTGTGCCTCCGCCGCGTCCATGGATGTCGGCCCGTCTTCCATCCTCTTCTTCGTTCGCCTGCACCGCCTTCCTTCTCGATCTCTTCTCGATTTTTATATTTCCTATGGCGCGGCTGTCCATCTGCTCAGTCTTGGGTCGTTTGTATGCAAATTTGGGCTATACGTGCTCGGCTTCCGCCCGCCCCTTGCCCCGGCCGCATCGGCCGGGGCTCACCTAGCCGTCAGGTATGCAGCCTCCTACCTGTTTTTCCTCCGTTTTGTTCATGTCACTGCGCATATGCTTTCCTAATTTTTCTTGCCTGTGCTCCGCGCTATTGTCTTCGTTCCTATGTTCCATGCTCTGTCATGTTCAACCTTTATCCTTTCCACAGTACCTGTTCTAAGGTTTATGTATATAATGTATGTATCAATCCTTTCCTGTCAGCCGGTTCAGTTACTTGCCCGCTCATTGTGCCTGTATGTGCCAGCCCCTTTTTAGCTACTTTACCCTGTGTTTCATCTTCATGTCGTGGTTGCCATTTCTTCCTCTAGACACGGCCTTGTTCTTCCCTTTTTTAGATTGTTTTGTCTAATTTATGTCATTGATGCCTGCCTGCATTGCTATAGTCGTTGCTGTGCGCAGGGCTATGTCGTTTTGTTATTGTTGCTTCTTCTTCCTTTCTGTTTTCGCCTTGCCATTCATTGCATCGGACATGTCGTTCTACTGTTGTTGCTGCTTAGCACTTTTTGTTCTCGTGCTGCCATTTTGTTAGATGCCATCTAGAAGAGCATCTGCACGAGGCAGAGGTCGGCGTGCTCCGGCTGAACCTACCCTTGCGCCTTCTGGTGCTGTACGGTCTCACGCCTCGCGTGCGCGTCGTCATCGAGCGGCTAGCGTTGTCCGTGCTGCCGCGGAGTTCGGACACCTCACGGGTACTTCTTTTCCTTATGGCAGCGCTTGCTGTTCGGTTGGCCTACGCACATCTAATTACCGATGTTGTTTCTCCATTCATTACGCTTTCACTATCGTGATTCGCAAAAAAAAAAGAATGAAAAATCACTACCGTGCACGCAGTACAATTGCTTAGGTTTTAAAGTTCCGTATGCCGTTTCGGCTTCTTACTACGTGCCTGCAATTGCGGCCTCTCTATCGCAGGTACTGCATCCCCAGGAATTCCTGCATGCAAAGCTGTGTCCCGTTAGTGCTCTTTGCCTTTTAGCAGCCGTGTTCTTTTCTTCGGATTTATGCTTCCTTCATCATTTTTTGTATCGTTCTGTTCTTTTCCACGTTGTAGGAGACCACTTTTGTCCATTGGTAACGCGTAGTGAGTCCAATGATAATCGTGCCACGCGCTTGCAACGTAACAGAGTCAAGGCCGCTGCTCGAAGGGGTTAGTTGTGTTTTCTCTGTTTTTTGTCCATACAACTTCTAGCTGTATTCTAGGTGTGCTTGACTGCTGTGTTTTGTGTAGATCGAATTTGTCGTGCGCCTTTCACTCAACCTGTTTTAGCTTTCCCTAAGGAATATATAGATATGCTAAAAGGTATGTGTTCACCGGTTGTTATTACCACATTTTTATTACTCTTCCTCTTGCCTTTGTTGGTCCATGTTTGCATAGGTCATCACAGTCTTCTCTTTACCTTTTGTTCAGCCAGGTATCCTGGCCGTTCTTATTATGGTGGTCCTGATTATGCTTGTGAGTATTGCTCTGCTGTTTTTTGGTATCATGAAAGGGTTCAGGGTCTTAGCAGCCGTGCTCACCTTGTGTACAAAAATTGTTGTCGTGGCGGTAGAGTTTCCTTGCCTAAGCATAGGCCATTCCCACCTCCCTTGCAAGAGTTGGTGTCCTTCAGTGGTGGTGCGCGTTGCAATACCTTTATGCGACTTATCAGATAGTACAACTCGCTGTTCGCTTTTACCTCGCTTGGTGTCCATGTTGATAGATCAATTAATACTGGTGATGGTCCGTATGTGTTTCGAATCAATGGAGTTGTCCACCACCGGATTGGATCTCTTATTCCGGTGGAGGGACATCGTCCTGAGTATGCTCAGCTATATATACATGACACTTTTAATGAGATTCAAAATAGAATTAATATTTTTTCGGATGATGGGGATGGCAGGCCAGATCCACAGATTGTTACCTCTTTGCTTCATATGTTGAATCGTACCAATCCTTTGCTGTCCAAGTTTAGAATGGCACGTGATAGGTTACTTTCTCCCTCTGCTCCGGAGATTGCCATTAAACTGATTGGTACTGTGGACAATCACGGAGACAGGTTCTCTGTGCCGACAACACATGAGTTGGCTGCACTTCTTATTGGTGGCCTATCCCCAGATGTTTCTTCTTTTGATATTGTTGTTCAATCTCATACAACTGAGTTTCAGCATGTCTCGCCTATCCATCCAGCGCTGATGTCGCTCAAGTATCCATTGCTTTTTCCATATGGTGATGTTGGGTACCATACTGGAATTAAGCTTAAACAAACTAACGACCCTCCAATTGGCAGGGATACAGTGTCTATGCTTGAGTTCTATGCATATTATATGCATTATCGCAGGGGAGAGCCAAATCCTATACTTTGCTCAGGTAGATTGTCACAGCAGTTTTAGGTTAATGGCTATTCTTGTGTTGAGGCCAACAGGTTGACCTTCTTTCATTTCAACCAAGACCTGTTGCGTTGTGAAACCTATTAGGGCATATCTGATGCCATAGGTAAGGGAGCATCTACTGGAAAGGATGTCGGTATAAAAAAGATGCTACCTGCTTCTCATACAGGAAGCAAACGGTATATGCAGCAGAATTTCCATGACTGTATGGCTATTTGTCGTGTGTATGGTCCTCCAGATAAATTCACTACCTTCACTTGCAATTCAAAATGGCCTGAAATTGTAGAGGCACTTCGATTTGAGCCAGGGCAGAGACCTACTGATAGGTCTGATATGGTTGTGCGGGTGTTCCATATGAAGCTTGATGAGTACCTAGATGATATCAAGAAAGGACGTGTATTTGGCCCTGTTTCAGCAGGTAATCCAGTTTACCACTCCACCATACCTTCTTTCTGTCCTTCTGTTATGTTGGCTTTGTCAGATGTTTTAATCAGGCCTTTGTTCTGTGTATCATTTTGCAGTTGCACACACAGATGAATTCCAAATTAATCAGGCCTTTGTTCTGTGCTTCGTTTTCCAGTTGCACACACAAATGAATTCCAAAAGCGTGGCTTACCACATTCTCATATTTTGGTGTGGCAATCTGATACGGGACGAGAGCCCTTTGTTGAGGAGGTTGACAAGTATATCTCAGCGGAGCTTCCAGATCCTAATCTGGACCCGCTAGGCTTTTCTTTGGTTCAGGAGTTCATGCTACATGGTCCATGTGGGGAGGCAAATATATATTGTCAGTGTATGAAGGATGGAAAGTGCTCGAAGAAATACCCAAAACCTTTTCGGTCCGAGACATCTTTTGACCCAGATGGCTACCCGCTATACAGGAGAAGAGATAACGGAATTATTTCTTAGAAGAACGATGTACAACTAGATAATCGATGGGTGGTGCCTCATAGCTTAGATGTGCTCAAGAAATACCAGGCGCATATCAATGTTGAGGCCTGTAACAAAACATACCTTATCAAGTATCTATTCAAGTATGTCAACAAAGGATTTGACTGTGCAAAAGTTTCATTCAAGAAACAAGGTGATCCATCTCAGCAGGCTGCTCAGTCATCGGTTCCTGCTTAGCCCACAGATGAAGATGGTATTGATGAGATTGCTGAATATATAAGATCGAGATATCTTTCATGTTGTGAAGCTACCTGGAGATTGTTTGGTTTTGAGATACATGGCAAGTTTCCTCCTGTTGAGCGACTCTTCGTCCATCTTCCAGGAATGAATTTTGTGACTTTGACAGAGAACGCTGACTTACAGGAGGTTGTTGATGATCCAGATGCAGAAAAGAGTACTCTCACTGAGTGGTTTATGGCCAATACATTGTCTGTTGCTGGTCATCATTTGACTTACTGTGAGTTTCCATCAAGATATACATGGGATGGAGATCATAAGGTGTGGAATAGCAGGAGAAGAGGGTTCAAGCTGGGAAGACTGAGGCATGTGCATCCAAGCAGTGGTGAAACCTTTTATCTCTAGATGCTTCTTATGGTGGTCCGTGGTGCAAGGAGCTATGAGGATGTCAGAACATATGAGGGAACTTTGTATGCAACATTTCGTGAAGCATGCCAGGCTAGGGGTTTAATCGGTGATGATACAGAATGGTCATGCTTATTCGATGAAGCCATTACTTGGGCCACTGCTTACCAACTCCGACACCTGTTCATGACGATGTTAGTGCACTGTGACATTGGTAATGTTAGAGCGCTTTATGATAAATACTGGAGATACATGGCTGATGACATCGTTTATCATATTAGTCTTGCTCTGGGTTCTTCTCAAGCCATTTCTGATGCTGCATTGCAGTCTACGCTCATAAAGAAGCTAGATCATATGTTTTCAAATAATGGTTTATCGATAGCGTCCTATAATCTTCCAGCTCCTATCTTGCCTCCTAGAGATAGTGGCACAAATAGACTGATTCTAGAAGAGTTGTCTTATGATAGGACTGCATTGCTGAAGCAGTCTACTGAGATGTCAGCCCTTTTGAATGCTGATCAGAGGGCTATCTATGATTCTGTTATCCAGTCTGTGTACAAAAAACAATCATTTCTATACTTTGTATCTGGACATGGAGGCACCAGCAAGACATTCTTATGGAATGCAATATTAGCAACACTAAGAGCGCAAGATCATATAGTCTTAGCGGTTGCTTCCTGTGGTGTTTCATCCTTACTTCTTCCAGGCGGCCGTACAGCGCACTCAAGATTCAAAATACCATTGGATATTCAACAAAATAGCATCTGTGGGATACCAAGAGGCACCATGTTAGCTGGTCTCATCTTAAGAACCTCACTGGTTATTTGGGATGAGGCTCCAATGAGCCATCGACACTGTTTTGAAGCTCTTGATCGATCTTTCCGTGATGTTTTAGGTGCTGAACATCCTCAAGCTGCGTCCTTGCCATTTGGTGGCAAGCCAATGATCTTTGGCGGTGACTTTAGGCAGGTCCTGCCAATTGTCGAAGGTGCTAGCCGTGCCGAGATAATTAAGGCTTCCTTATTAGGTTCATACCTTTGGAGGCACATAAAGGTGATGCGGTTGTCCACAAACATGAGATTATGTGATCCTTCACTGTCTTCTCATGAACGAACTCAGTTACGTGAATTTGCTGCATGGATACTGAGTATTGGAGAAGATTCTGCCAATGCTGGTGCCGCAAATGGTGACCTAGAGAAGCCTTGGGTAAAGATACCTCAGGAGTTCATTCTTTCGCCCATTGGACCTAAGATACCTGCTATTGCTGGTGCAATATATACTGATTTTCACCTCCTCTATGCATCCATTCCATACCTTACTGAAAGATGCATAGTATGTCCGGTTAATGTAATTATGGATGAGATAAATGACTTTATGATCGCCAAGGTACCTGGAACCACAAGGGAATATCTGAGCTTTGATATGATTGCTAACTCAACGGAGCAGCCTTCGGACTTCAGTTTGCTCTATCCGCCGGAGTTCTTGAATTCCATCACCATTCATAATTTCCCTCACCATAGGCTTACCTTAAAGATAGGTGTTCCGGTTGTCCTTCTCCGCAACATCAATCAGTCAATTGGGCTCTGCAATGGCACAAGGATTCTTATTCAGAGGCTTGGAGACCGCCTTCTTGAGGGACAGATTATGACTGGAAATCATATTGGACAATCAGTATTTATTCCTCGCATTGTGCTCAATGGAAAAAGTGCTAGGTGGCCTTTTATACTACAACGAAGACAATTTCCAGTAAGAGTTTGCTATGCAATGACCATAAATAAGTGCCAGGGACAGACACTGCATCAGATTGGGGTGTACCTCAGAGAACCAGTGTTCAGCCATGGCCAGTTATATGTTGCTGTTTCAAGAGTGAACTCAAGACAGGGACTAAAAATGCTCATCGAGGATGATGACAGTGAACCAACCAATATCACGAAAAACATTGTCTATGAGGAGATCATGCAATATGTTTAGCGTTTTGTCCATGTTCCGCAAGTTGTACACAAAAAAATTCTTCTATCTTGCACGCTAGCAATGAATCTACATTTTGGTGCTACAACAATATGTTGCCTGTATGCTTTGACCAGCAATGGAGCCATATGTGATATTGTTTGCTTTTTGGTGTTGTTATTGACCTTTAACATGCTCTGCTATGCTACATAGTGTTGTTTGCCTTCATTTGTCCTCAGATTTCGGCACTCACGCCCTCATAAATATCTGATGTCTTAGTGTCTCATTTTATTTCCTCATGAATGCAGAATGGATCATACACCTCTAAAAGAAATCACGCCTCACTCACATCAATGGACTGTACGAGTTAGAGCCATCAGGTTTTCTGAATGCAAGAACAAAGAACTGCCACCTAAAATTGTCAGAGTAGATTTTATTCTCATTGATGAGCAGGTAATCTATTTCTACATTTCTTTGCTTCTGTAGTCACACATACCACTACTGCCTTTCTTACATCCCTTCCATGCTTACAGGGAACGACCATGGAAGCTCAGATTCCTCAGAATTGGATACACATGTTCATGCCCCAGCTAAAAGAGGCCTCTTTGTACCATATTCAGTTCTTCCAGGTGGTCAGTGCACGTACAACTTATCGACCTGTTGATCATCCGTTTCTAGCACGCTTCACTGTGCACACAAGGGTCCGTGAAATCACAACGATACCACCCACATTTCCTGAGTATGCATACAGAGTAGCACCGTTCGAGGTCCTCAGGGCCAGAAAGCAAATTACTGAATATTGCTCAGGTATCACAGATTGCTCTTGCTAGCCTACACATCTGTTCACTCATATTATTCTAATTTAACCTGTCTGCCCGCATTCATTAACCGACCATGTATGCAGATACTATCGGCGTGCTGCAGGGATGCACACATGTTAGAATGCAAAATACAAGAGCAGGACCAAAGGCAATCCGAAATGTACGCATAACAGATGGAAAGTACGTCCTTACAGTCGCTACCTACTGTGTTGTTTTCCATTTACCGTTTGCCTTCTGTACTTCCTACGTTGCTCTTATCTAAACCCATGATGTTGCTTTAAAGGGATACCATGGTAGTTGCTCTTTGGGGTGAACAGGCCGAGAACTTTGATGCTGAGCGGTATATGGAAATGGGCAAATGGCTACACGTGAACCAGTTATATTCCTCTTTGTTGGTGTTACAGCTTCTATGTTCAACGGTACATTGTTATTGCTTTCTCAATAAACAAAACACATGTTTTTCTGTGACTTCACATACTTTTGCTCAAAAAATATATGAACTTTCCCTGCTAACAGGAAATGTGTCCCTACAAGGATCTTCGGTGTGCAAATGGTACGTCAATCCTCACATACCAGAGGTTGCAGCTTTACGAGACAGGTAAATACACTCATCACATCTTTCGTACTCTATTCTATTCATAGTTGCATATGCATGACTAGCGCATTTACCACGATTTAGTCATATCCTTTTTTTTTTATCATTGTAGCTGCATTGGTCGAACTCCAACGCCCATATGGGATGGACCAGGCACGAGCCAGGCAGCACCAGAAAATATAACTGTTGCAGACCTTTCTACATTTGATAATCCCCATGTCATCTATGTGAGTACAGTGTTTCCTATGGTTTTTGCCTTTACTGAAATTCCTGCTAAACTATTCTTCTTAAACAGGGCAATAGATATATTGTCAAAGTTAAAATAAAGAATGTCCTCACCGACACGTCACGGTGGTACCTGGCCTGTCAAGTATGCAACAAAACATTAAAACAAGAAAGTGGCGCTACCCGTTGCACCGGCCGAAGTTGTTCTGGAACAAGCGGCGGACCTAGGTCAGCAACACTTTCTTTAGCATATGGTTATGTTTTATTGCTCAGGGTGCCATGCTTAGGCCATAAAAATCCAATGTTTCTAACCATGTGTCAACGCATATAGGTACCGACTGTCTATAGTTGCGGTAGACCCAGCAGCCTCAGCAAACACCAACGCTACGCCAACTATAGAACTGGTCTTCTTTGGGCCCATAGCAGAGGAGATAATTGGAATGCCAGTCGATGCTCTCATCGCCATGGATGGTCCTTCCAATGCATTTCTGCCGACTCGAATCACAGCTCTCTATGGAAGATAATTTGAGCTTCGTGTCAGTGTCTCGCCCATGTCACTACAAAGAATTGTCATTATTTATCAAGTCGATACTGTTTTAGCCACCGGAGACACATCTTCCTTACACCAGAATCCACAACTGCCAGGTTGTTTAATTTTCCCATTCTGCATATTTCTGCCCATTTCCGTATCACACCCACAATGACCTTTTTTTTATTTGTTCATGTACATGTAACACCATCTGCCACAGAGGAGCTTCCCATTGTCTCTGCCTCTGACACACAGGCTACGATTGACACACAGGTGCGCACTACCACCTTGCATAGATACTGCAAACATAGGCCCTGTGAACTGCCACCAATTTATAAATAATGCCTCCAATCAGACTCTTCACACACCCATACAGCCATGCTATATGTTTACTTGCAAACTGTTGCTACTTGTGTTTTTAAACAATGCTCTCTTACCGTTTTCGCAGTTGGATCAGCCCTCACTTTCTGATGCCCACGCAACCCCACCTCCTCAGCATGTTCACCTAACTCCAGAGGTATGCAGCAGCGACAATCCTATCTAACAACAGCATAGTCCACACCTGTGTTTCCTCACTCATCCATCGTATTGACTGTCCATTTACACATGTAATCTTTAGATCACAGACATCCATCCAGACGAAAAAAAGAAAAGAGCTATTGGAGACGTCGCCGCTCATGAAACTCATGATGGATCCAGGTTTGCACATACTATTTCTTGCCTATAGCTCAGTTCTATAGATCGTTAGCCATTTATCTGTTTTAAGCAACAAATGTCACTGCAGTGGTACTGGTGCCAACAAGGATCGTAACGTCCATAGGCGCCTTGAGCTATAGACCAAGCCATATATATTAAAGGTACCTACATCTTCGGTTCCATGACATGTCTTATGGAATTGTATTTTTAGATGACATCATTACCACAGGCATAATCTATGCTCTGTTTTCGCCGCAGGCACCAAAAGACCCAGCATGGAGCTCTAATTTTGGAAAGCAACATGACACGCCTTATCTATATGTCTACCATGTATGCTGCTGCTAGGCAAAAACTAACCACTACTATCATACGAGCTAGGCGTGTATTTGTATGATATCAATGCCACTGGATGTCTCAACCTACCCATCTATCTGTATAATATGGATGCCGTGTATGTGACTGCGGTCTAGACAAACCTGGACTACTTATCTATCTATGCATCTATATATATGTTGCCTGCGGGTACAATGTGCTCCCTCCATGCTCCACTATGCCTGTATCATATTAAAATAAGATACATGCGCCTCGGTGATTCTGAATCGTTTTCGAAATGACTCACTGATCTCATCAGTCCATACATTCTGAATGTACACACCTCTGCTCAGCCCTCAAACACATGAGCAGCTACATTGACGAACAGCCCAAACAGAGGCTAACAATACAACACAGCCCATCGAGTTGTTTGTGTTTTCACTGCTACTCTTACTTCTACTCTCCCACACAACACAGCTCAGATACAAGGCAATCTGCATGTCCTAGGCCTACTGAGGTTGTTGTCGCATGGTCTTATTATGTAACCGCAATAATTATCCATCCATCACAGTTGTTCACGACTGGCAATGTATGCACAACCTGCATATACATGACTATGTCTCCCTTTTTTCCTAATCAAAACAATGTATGCACATCTCAAAACCAATCACCATAGAAACACACCTTACAGACTGACGATACCATTTCCATGTCATTTGCCCCTGCTACACGCAGGTAGATAGCCATCCTTACACACATATACGTACATACATACGAGGAACACGCCTTACTGACTCACGGTACCATTTCCAGGCTATTTGCCCCTGCTACACGCAGATAAACATCCATCCTTACACACACATATATATTGTATACATACATATGCAGTACAAGCCCTTCTCAATCTACCAGCTATGTATATATATACTACAGACTACGCTAACGCCTAACAAACAGCCTAAACATCCAGCTAACAACATAGCAAAGCCCTAGCGGAGGTCATTCTGCACACATGACCCAAAAGAACACACTACCAACCCTGTTGTTCGCCCATGGTCACCGATACGCATTCCAAAATCCATCAGATAAACTCCACCTGTAACAGGCCTACCACCAAAAGATGAACTCCACCTGTCAATGGAAACTTCAGTCCTGTACCAAACAATTACAACTCTATCAATATACAGATAACATAGGCACTAATGCATTGGATAAAATCAGATTCAGCACGAACAGTACAAGAAACCGACACTATTCCAACCTTGCCCATTGCAGTGACGCCACCGTTGGTTGCCAGATTCGCAAGAGCAAAGGCAAGCTCCTCCAGACGACTAACAGGAGGCCTCTGACCACCATACGCAAGCTTCACGTCATTCATTCCACCGAAAGCGTGTCCATCACACGAAACACGGATAGGCAGTACGTCGCTGAATTGCCTGCAGATGCAGATAGCTTCATCAAGAACACCTCTGTACTGCTTCTTTAACTTCTCACTGCTCCTCTCCTTCTTATCAAGTAAGTCTTTCACCATCGAGCTCCACTGCCTTTCACGTGTGACCTTGCCCTCAAGCATCTTCATCCTCGGATAGCTAAAGTCCTTCACTATGACATGGTAGTCCACACGCAGGTGCATGGCTCCTATTGCACACACAGACTCCATTGCACCATACTTGGTGCAGCTACCCTGACCATATAGCTTCTTACGTCCTTTGCTACCCTCGATTTCAGACTGCGGAGTCTCCATATCGATCCACGCACGATACACACTAGGAGCCTCTATCACCAGACCCATATCATGGATCTTAAGATGAAGCCTGTGAAGGATCTCTCTAAAGATCATCTGCTTTCAAATGTGCACTGGACGCGCCACCTGCATGGTAGTTCCAAAATAAAAATTAAAAAAACGCATGGCCATCCGCACCGTTCAGCAACTAAACAACAGAAAATTGAATAATAAAAAAAACATGGCCATCTGCAAGATTCAGCAACTAAACAATAGAAAATTGTATCTTCACGTACCCCAGGAACAAACACATCAGCAGGTGCCTCCGCCTCCGCTTCCAGAGAACCAATAGACTCATTCGACGAAAGCACTCCTGTCAGCTCAGAGAAGTCAAATGCTGATACGGCCTCTGCCGATGCGTTCAAGAAAACAAGGGGCGAGTCAGTCAATGGAAAACCCAGATCGTCCATAGGATCGCATCCCATCTCGGCAAGACTAGGCTCCCAGAGCATCGCATCAGCCACACAGCTTTTCCCATCGCCCTGACACCCAAACCCAAACTTAGTCCAAGCAGATTCGAACACAAAATAGCATGGCCATTGAAAATAGATTAGTTATTGACCTCACGCCTAGCCTTCCTCGCGCCACTTGCCTCGGCCACATCCCTGATCCTCTTCTCTCCGCCTCTGAAACTATCGCCTTCCATCACGCACCCCAAGAAACGATGCCTCGAAGGCTACAATGCACCGCACCTATCCGCAGCCAGACTCACCACTTTATATACGAACCAACGGCGACACGAAACCAGAAAGAATGGGACCAATAAATGAGCCCAGCGCTTCAGAATCGTTTTCGAAATGACTCACTGATCTCATCAAAAGCAACTGATGCGTGCTTCGCAATCAGTCAGGCGCGCCTTGTCTAACTTAGAGAAGCTAGACTCTCCCTATCTCTCTCTCTCTGAAACTGCTAGTCTCATGTCTAGAGTTATGGCTCCATAAAGGAGTTGAAAAAAGAAACACGAAAGGTGATTAGGCGACCAAGGGGCAGTAAGCTGTGTGCTTGCTTCCTTGGTTTTGACAATATAATTTGAACAGAACACGCAAACGCAGTCAGTTGCCGCTCGGAATTGGAATTTGAACATTTAAGATTGCCACGCGTTCTTAATAAGGTAATAAAGCATTCCAATCCCACAGTCAGCTTGGCGTGTTTGGTTCCTTTGCTGCCGCTCTCGCCTCGCCTCGCCTAGCCTGCTCGCAAAGCTATCTTCCAAGGCGTTTGCTTCCTTTACTGCCGCTCACCTCCCCTCTGGCCCTCTCGCACTGTAGCTCGAGCGGAGGCCGAACCAGCGGCGCTTGGAGGTCGATTCGACACTAGGAACATTGAACCAACAGCCGGGGAGGCCGATTCGGAGCTGGGGGACGCCGATTCTGCGGTTGTGGAGTCTGATTCGGCGACGGTGGAAGTCGATTCGGCATTGGGGGAGGCCGTTTCGGTCGCGATGGAGTCCTATACAGTGACAGTGGAGGCTGATTTGGTTTCAGGGAAGTCCGATTCAACTGAGTCGGTGGCCGAGGAGTCTGAATCGGCGGCGACCGAGGCTATTCACGAGCGCGCAAGCCAACCTTGCCCCGGCAGGAGAGCCGATTTGGCTCGCCTGCGTCGGCGAGGGTTTTCTTACCTAGGCAGCCAGGCGAGAGCAAGCTTGCCGGACAAACCGGCGAAGCGAAGGACATACCAAACGGCTTGCCTTCCCGGCAAGGCGAGCCGAGCAGCCAACAAGGGTTCTAAACACGCCCTTTGTTATTATTTTTTGCATCCCAATAGAGACGTACAATTGCTCAAATTCAGTACATGAAATCTATGTATTTGAAACGGACCGGAATTTCTCGTTGGAAAACCCATGACCTTGCATTAATAGTGATAGTAAAAAAAAAAGAAAAGAAAGAATAAAGTCCATCACCGGTCCCTAAACTTGTACCGCTGTGTCATTCCGGTCACTAAACTCGCAAATCGACCGTTTAGATCCTCAAACTTGTTCGGTTATGTTATCCCGGTCCCTAAACTTGCAAATCACCCGTTTAGCTCTTCAAACTTGTTCAGTTGTGTCATCCTGGTCCCTAAACTTGATTTTAAGTCTCATAAAAACAGGGTGATCTAAAAACTTTATATCAAAAAATAATTCATAACTTTTCATATGAACTCGAATGAAGATAAACTTTATATCAAAATTGTAGCCCTCGAAGCGATCTACAACTTTGTAGTTGATTTTTTTGAATTAAAGTTGTTTAGGGTCTCAAAATATTGTTGTATGTTTATAGATTTTGAAATTTAAAATTTGAAATTATCAAACAATCTTGGATATTGACATGGTCTATATGAAAGTTATAGTTCACAATACGATCTACAACTTTGTAGTTAATTTTTTTAATTAAAATTGTTTATGGTCCCAAAATATTATTGTAAGTTTATAAATTTTAAAATTTAAAATTAAATTTTAGGACACTAAATGACTTCAAATAAAAAAACTTTTCAACTACAAAGTTGTAGATCGTATTGAGGACTATAACTTTCATATAGACCATTTCAATATCCAAGATTATTTGATAGTTTTAAATTTTAAATTTCAAAATATGTAAAGTTTCAATAATATTTTGGGACCATAAACAGTTTTAATTAAAAAACTTTTCAACTACAAAGTTGAGTCGTTGAGGCCGTGTCGTCCAGCTGAGGAGGCAGTGCCTGGCGCTAGTGGTGGAGGGGACCGTGGTTGCTATGTGGCCGGTCCTAGCGTCGTCATTTCCAACGTCGGGGTGGGAAGTCGCGGTGGGGTAGTGGTCGATGTCGCTGCCCATGCTGCTGGCTCTGGCGTCGCTGCTCATGCGGGCGCCTGTGGTGTTGCCACCTCCCATGCGGCCGCCTGTGGTGGTGCCGCCCATGTGGTCGGCGCTGGCGGTGCCGCCCATGTGGCCGACACTGGCGGTGCCGCCCATGTGGCCAACGCTGGTGGTGCCGCCCATGGTGCTGGTGTCGTCATCCAAGTGGTCGGTGTTGGTGCCAGTGTTGCTGCGGGAGGCGCTAGTGTCAGCGCAGGCGGTGCTGGTAGAGCAAGGTGCTGTCGTAGCGCTCGATGGTCCGGGATGCGGGTGAAGGTGACCGTCCTGTTGTCCTGCCGGAATTGCATCTCTAAGGATGTGAAATTCCAGAGGGCGTTGCCAACGTCTGTCAGCCATGGAGCTCCTAGGATGACATCGGTGTTGTCGCCTATGGAGAGGAGGAAGGCATCAATCTAGAACATCTTGCTGTCGATGTGGAGCAGGACAGTGAAGCAGGCTCCTCGGCAGGCTAGCTCCGTGCCAGTACCAATGAGCACGGTAGTGGTGATGCGGTGCTCGCCGAGGCCGATGGTACGTGCGGTGCTAGAGTCGATGACATTGTGGGTGGCGCCGGTGTCGATGAGGATCCTAACGCCCTGGCCGAGGATGGCTCCCGCCAAGAGCATGGTACATCCTCCTCGCACCGCTGAGTTCGGGGCGCCTATGAGCATCATCATGCGAGGGTTGATGTCGGTGCTGTCGTCGTCGTTGTCGATGATGATCTGGATGAGGACCATGAAGTTGTAGCAGTGGTGTCGACGATGCTTCTCGGTGGCTCTGTAGATGGGGAAGATGTGGTGAACAGCTTGCTCGCCACTGCGTCCATGAGATCAGGAGGCGTGGTTGTGGTGGGCGTCTCGTGCCTTCTCTTGAGGAAGGCGCGGCCGGCGTCCTCCATGATGCGCTTGGTCTCCTCCTCAAGCTCCTTGGTTGTGGCCTCACGTGCCTTAGGGGAGCATTGGCGCTCAATGTTGGCGAGGCGGATGTTGAGCTTGGCGAAGTTCGCGTTGATCTCGTCGAAGCGGCTGCTCATGTTGGCGGAGAAGATGATCATCATCTTATTGATCTCGGCGATCATGGTGCAGGTGGAGGTGGTCATAGAATCGATCTGGTCTCTGGATACTAGGTGTCAAGGGCTTGGTGGGGGTGTGGCCGGCTGGAGGGCAGTCAGGGCAGGTGTGGCGGCATGACCAGGGGCGGTGGCGGTGTTGAGCGCAAGGAGGTAGGTAGAGGGGCGGCGGCGCTAGAGAGAGAGATATTTGTTTAAAGAGCAAGGCTCTATTTTCTTCTTGAGTTGGAATAGTTACAATGTCTCTATATTTATAGTCTCTATTATACTTGCATATCAAACAATCTATCAAGGAGTCCTTATAGATTTGGACTCATCTTTTCTAAACAAATCTCTACCTATTATTCGTACTCTTTTCCTAAATATCTTTATTTTTCTAAACTACCTAGAACCTGGGACGAGGAGGTGGAGGGGCGCCGCCCCTCCTTGCCGCGCCTTCTTGTGCCGCGCGCAGGAGGCTCGCGGCCTAGGCCGCCGACATGTCCCGGGCTGCCACTGGCCCACTTTGGCCCGCTATGGGGGACTCCCTTTGGGAGCGTGACATATATAGATCAGACTCATTTGCTAGGTGCAGCTTCGCGCAGGTGAAGTTACGTTTTTTTGCATGCAAAATCAAATAAAGACTGCCTTACAAATTATTTTAACGTGGAGGCAGCATGTGTTGTACGCCAAAAAAGAAAACTGATTTGTTACTTAAGTACCAGAACAGTGCTGGTCAGTAGTAGAATAGTGGTGTACAGTACCAGATGACGTGTCCTCGTGAGAGAACAAAAGTGGTATACAGAAATAAAGTATATGGTAGATGCACTAGTACAGAAACGGGCTTTACTCCCGGTTGGGAAACCCCTTCAATCCCGGTTTCCCAATCGGGAGCACGAATCCGGGACTAAAGGGCTCCTCCTTTAGTCCCGGTTTCTCGTCCAGGACTAAAGGTGCACCTTTCGTCTCGGTTGGTAAGATCAATCGGGACTAAAGAGGCCTCCCAGCCTAGCCACGTGGGGCGGCCCTTTAGTCCCGGTTGGTATTACCAACCGGGACTAAAGGTTTTCTTTTTTTCTATTTTCAATTGATGATTCATTTTGGTTTTTGAATAGGTTTTCGAATACGCATTCTACGCTGCTAGTAATATACATATTCTATACGTTTATAATGTTCGAACATTTTGTACAAACTAAAGTATGAAACTAACGTATATATTACATGCATATACATATACTGTACGTTATTTTATGTACATATAATATATATATATATATATATATATATATATATATATATATATATATATATATTACAAATAAAGCTTGCATTGTATATTCTATCATATCCTTGGGATAACAAATTCACTCCATCTGGTTTGGCTTCCATGTTTCGTTGACGTTATTGTAGAACTCGCCGGCGGGGTTGAGGACCTGGTCATTAAGAAATTCTGCTATGGTCTCTTGAATTGCTTTCAGTTGGTCACGTCGTATGACTTTTTCCTTCAACCATAGAGTCTTCAATAAAAGTTAAAGAAAAAGTATTAATATATATATATATATATATATATATATATATATATATATATATATATATATATATATATATGTGTGTGTGTGTGTGTGTGTGTTGGTCACGTGATTACTTATATATATGAGCAACAAAAGAAATTGTGAATATATGAATATATTTATATAACATACTTTGAGGATCTCTTCAGGAGTTCTTTTTGCATACACCATGATGAACTCGCAAACATAGTATCCGCAGTAGTTGTTCCCCCTGTTCTTGCCTCAGAACCCACTTTACGAGAAAAAAAGATCCGGTGAATTGAAAGCATGCATGGTGTTAATTGAATTATATATATATATATATATATATATATATATATATATATATATATATATATATATGTGGCTAGTACTTACTTTGTGTGCGATTACATCCAGTGGTGCATTGCAATGTTTCTGTGGTGTTCCTCAATGAAACTTTCCCAAACATTGTGCCCAATAAAATAAAAAAATAATTTGGCCTTTAATAATTGTTGCACTTAAGAGATCGGGGTATATATAGTTGCTAGAGAGACCAAATTATCCTTAAATAATATATATCATGTCTTGGTACTCTGTTTGCTCTTTTATTAACGAGTCTAAGATGCTCAATCGACTATTGGCCATATCGATGACCATCAATATCCGGTGATTGCTGATATACACAAATATGATCAACATTAACTAGAGTCAATATATATATATATATATATATATATATATATATATATATATATATAGCTTAGCTAGTAAGCAAATAATTGAAAAAATGTTCATATGATCGACATTAATTATTTAACACTCACTTGAAGTTGTAGGAGAAGAGTATGTTCTTGTTTTGTTGGTTCTAAGAACCTCATGAGATTTTTCTCGAGTTCAGCTTTCCATTGAGGCGGGGGTTAGGGTGTTTGAATACGACATTTGGATCAATGAAACCAACATCATTATCATTTCTCTTTCTGAGTTCTGTCATCTCATATCTGCATATATAAAAATATAGTGTGAGGATATATAATTTATATATATACATGTAGCTTTATATATAGTAGAAAATAATCACACTTACATACAATAGCAGCTAATGAGACTTTTGTCGAGAGAGTCCAGGTGGCATAGTTGGTGTAATTCTACAAACTCGACATATATAACGTCATCGCCACAGAAGTAATGTTGGTTTCTAACTCTGACAGGAACAAAGGCCTCTCCCCATTCACACGCCGCCATGTACCACTTGTTTAGCAGGTACATTTGCGTACCCAGTTCTCCAAAGGCCTCAGGGTTGTATAGACTCTTTCCATGTTCAATTTTTTTCCAATGATCCACTTTCGGAGCAGATGGTCCTTCAGCGAGCACTTGGGCAAGGTCCAAACCAGTTTCCTCGTAAAACCGAGCCAGCTCCTCAAAATCAACGTCTAAGTCTAAGTTCGAACCATATTCATTACGAACGACAAGAGGGGGGACTGATTGTTGCGATTGTTGTCCGAGTTGTGCAACACCTTTCCCTGGTCTAGTCTTTTTCTGCGCCACCTCAAATGACTTGGTGAGAGAGCGGTCGTAGTCCAATTTTGGCAGGGTCTTTTGAGATTTCCGTTTTTTCTGGTCCACCTTCTTTCTTAGAAGATCTGGAGGTAGGTAGAAGTACGGTTTCTCCTGGTTCTCCCTTGCTTCTCGTTGCTTTTTCACTTTTTCGAAGAAACTGTCCATATCTTTTTGTACTGCAGCATTTAATTCCTTTTCACTTTTCTCATAAGACAGTTTTTGGGGAATAACTGGATTAGATGTGGCTTTCTTCTTTGCCGGCTAGTGGGCCAACGACTTTGTTTGCGGGGCGGACCTCTTAGGAGCTGGCTTCTTCTTAGTCATCAAGGAAGGCGGGGAAGGCGTTGGAGACCTCTTTGGAGGCATTGGAGACCTCCTTAGAGGCGTTGGAGACATCCTTGGAGGCGTTGGAGACCTCCTTGGAGGTGGCAGCGGTGGCGGCGTTGCCACCTGATTTCCCAGAGCACTATGATGATCTGGAGATCGGATAATTGGACTTAGGTTGGCGAAGACCCTGCTATGTGAGTACAAAAAAGAATAATTAGGTATAAGAAA